>NC_142943.1:41875456-41882956 GCF_046866305.1 Octopus bimaculoides | reverse complement strand
ACATACATACATACATATATATATATATATATATATATATATATATATATATATATATATATATGTGTGTGTGTGTGTGTGTGTGTGTGTGTGTGTGTATGTGTGTCTGTGTGTCTCTCTCTCTCTCTCTCTCTCTCTCTCTCTCTCTATATATATATATATATATATATATATATATATATATATATATATATATATATAAGAATGAAGAGGAGGATTCAGATAGAATCAGCTACTTGAAAAGGCATGCACCAGGTAGGGTTGGGTAATGCCTGTGGCTCCGGCCTACGGTTGCTGAGACTCGAAATATCAGATAGGATATTTCGGGTATGTACACAAACAAAACCATCCTTATGACTATCTAGTGCATAAGGGGCTGGTCCAAATTACGCGTAACTTTGAGTAGTACACTGTTCGTATACTCTGGGGTATGCAACAAGTCGTAAATCCTTTGCTATATTGTAATCAAATGACTAACAACATACCATAGATTATCTTTCGTATATTACTATTCATTATATATATAAAAATTAGTGCAGGTCTTTTATAAACAAAAGAGGTGACCTTTAACAGGAGACCTTACATGCTTGAAAGGGCAGTTAAAGCCCAAACCACGAATTACAGTGATTTCAAAGGGAATGAAAAATAATAACATTTCTATAGTTACCCTTCTACACGAGTTTCTGCGTTGTGCAAATAAATTAATTTGCCATCCGTGCTTCGTCAGTAAGGGCGCTAAAATTAATGCACATTTATGCAGCACTGAAGATACACGTGTTTCATGCATATACATTATACTTTTTTCAAATCCACCGTGCAAGCGCAGTTATAATAGGCAGTAAATAATAATAATTAAAGCTGCATACCAAAGGTCTTCAAAATAATAAGGTCACCTCTTTTGTGTATAAAATCGTACACTAATTTATATAAAAAATATTTTGTCTATTGAATTATTACGCCTGCTGGCCACCCCTAGAAAATCTAGTGTAATTTTCTACCCTTCTTATTTTCACGGTAAAATTTTCCTAATTTTGAAGACCGTTGGTACGCAGTTTTAGTTCTTCTTATTATTTACTTCCGATTATAACTGCGCTTGCGCAGTGGATTTGAAAAATACGTGTATCTTCAGTATTGCATAAATATGCATTAATTTTAGCGCCTTTACTGAAGAAGAACGAATGGCAAAATAATTTATTTGCACATTAATGCAGAAACTCGTGTAGAAGGGTAACTACAGAAATATTTTTATTTTTCATTCCCTTTGAAATTACTGTTATTCGTGGTTTGGGCTTTAACTGCCCTTTCAAGCATGTAAGGTCTCCTGTTAAAGGTCACCTTTTCTGTGTATAAAAACGTACACTATTTTATATGAAAAATATGTTGTCTATTGACTTTATTACGCATGTTGGCCACCGGTAGAATATTTCTCTAAATTTTCTACCCTTATATATATATATATATATATATATATATATATATATATATATATATATACATTCATACATGCATATATATGTATATGTGTGAGTAAGTATATATATAATACAAAGATGGGACAAGAACGCAAAACATCCAGACAGATGATACAAGGAAAACAAGGACGGGTCATTCGGAGTTTTCTATCGTCAGTCCAGTTCCAAATTATCTTTGCAATTTCGGTTGGTTATACTCGAGATTGCTCCAATCTGGCTAGCTCCAAGGAATAAATAAGCTAAGATCATTAGATTCCTTGGAAGAAAGCAGCTAATGTATATGAAAACAAGGACGGAAAAAGACAGAGAATTGTTACATAAATACAAATGCAATTAACAAAACATAGCAACAGGTGTCATTCGACAAAAGACGAATTAAATTAAGCTGGCGACATAAGATTTAACAGACACAAGGAGGAATATAGACGTTGCACGGATGGTAGTCGGCCCAAGAAAGAAAGGTAAGGCTTGGCCGAACACCGGTCGCGTGGGGGAGAGAAGAGAGATAGGTAGAGGCAGAGGGACAGAAGAATTAAGGAGGGGCGAGAAAAAATGATAGAGACACTGTGAAGTGAAAGAGGAGGGAAAATGAGCATGAAGAGAAGGCCAGGAAATGTATATATATATATATATATATATATATATATGAGCGTGTGTGCGCATTTGTATCTGTATACACAAGGAAATGAATAATGTATGAGTAGTATGCCAGGAAGCATCATCATTCATAGAAATTGCTAAAAGAGTGATATAGTGTTCAACGAAACTGTGGTACATATCTGAAAGTGGCGTTATTTCTTGTAAGTGCATGAAGACCAATATTTTAATCTTTTCTACTCTAGGCACAAGGCCTGAAGATTTTGGGAAGAGTGCCAGTCGATTAGATCGACCCCAGTACGCAACCGGTAGTTAATTTATCGACCCCGAAATGATGAAATCAAAATCGACCTCGGCAGAATTTGAACTAAAAACGTGAAGACAGACGAAGACCAATATTTTAATTATAGATACCACGTATGGTGCGATTTAACAGCATAACTACAACGTGGGGATTTTAAAAGACGACTATCAAGCTGGTTTCTAAAGCGCATCTTTTAGTTACTACTTCGATGCATTTATAATAATAAAAATATGATTAAACAAAATGCCGTACAGAATGGAAATTTTCTAAATAAATTATGCTTTCGTGGAATATTTTCATCAAACAATAATTTCCCATTTAAAATTCATCATTAAAATTTAATTCTATTTCATTTGTGTTAGCTTCTCTTTTCCTTTATTCTATCTTAATTATATTTATAATTATAAATATAATAATAAGACTTATTATTTACACAATTTTAATTTGTTAAATATTTTTTTTATATTTCTCATAAAAATATTTTTTATCATTATAAATAGCATTCAGCAATAAACTTTGCCAATGATGATAATAATAAGAATATTTTTTAATAAATGATGATAATAAACATTTATTTACGATAACTATTGAATTTTGCAGAAAGTAATAAACGGCAGCGAAGCCACATGTTAAAATGTTTTAAATGTAATCGTGCTTAAGGAAGTTAATACAATACACTTTCGAAAGAAAAGTGTGAAAAAATGAGCAAAGCTAAAGTAAAATAAGAACAATGGGTTGCTTTATTCGCTTTTCACACAGCAATTTCATACGCAAAATATTTATTGTAGTGGTCTGCTTTCGTAGTAAGAGAAAGACGGTTCTGCAATTTATTGGTCGACAACTTGCAAAAATGATTTGTTTATAGTGATCAAATGTTCATGCTGTACCTTAGATCAATCCCTCTGTGAAATCGACGTTGCCTCAACTGGTACACGTTGTAACACTCGTCAAAAAATGTAGAACATCGTGAGATGAAATGTTTTACTCAAGAGCACAACGAACCACCAGGTCCAGGGTTTCGAATCACGATCTCGTGATCGTAAGTGCAACACCTTAACCACTGGGCCATGCACCTTCGCCGTGTCTGAAATATTTATTGGTTTAAAATTTTGGCAGGGAGCTAGTCATTTCGGAGAAAGGGGCACCTCGATTACATCAACCTCAGTGATCAAATGGTACTTATTTTACCGACCCTGAAATGATCAAAGGCAACGTTACCTCGGCAGAGTTTGAACTCAGAACGTAAATACAGACGAGATGCGGCTAGGTATTTGGTCCGGCTAGGTATTTGGTCCGGCTAGGTATTTGGTCCGGCGTGCTAACGGTTCTGCCAGCTCGCCGCCTTACAGAGCCGAAATATTGTAACGTAATATGTCAACTATTGTAATTCTTTGCATTCATTTCTAGGATTCCTGTTGCTTCGCTGCTACATTTCCACTTTACCTTGTAGCGATTTAGTTTAAAACACCGTCGCTATATTTCACAATTCTCCATGTGAACTATTCTACTATAGTCAGTGAGATGTAATTCAAGAATTTTTGACTAAATGTGAGACATCAGTGTATATACATAGCAATAGTGCGGATGAGTCAGAAATGTCTAATTGGCCATTCGACCTGACAGAAATATCAGCCAAGTCTCCTTCAAATCAAATCTTACACTCCTAAGTATATTTATCTTCTTCATTTAGGCAAAAAGCAGTTTTGAGAGAAGGTATTAATAATACCATCGATCCTAGCATTTAGCTGGTACTTTACTTTATCGAACATAGAGGGATGAAAGGCAAAGTTGATACAGACAGGATTTGAACACAGAATGTAGAAAATCGAAGAAAAACCGGAAAGCATTTTCCGCGGTATTGTGACGATTCTGCTGGCTCACATTGCACTATGGTATTCTGGTATGACTTGTAGTTAAACAACCAGAGCAACAACAAGCACATATGCTCTACGGATAGATCAAAACTACGATGGATATAACAGCCAAGGTTCTATTAAACTCCTGTGTAACTTCTTAACAAAGGCAGGGCACAAGCAATGAAGTCCTATATCTACACAAGGACGCAACTATAACGGTTGAAAAGCAACTATTATAGTCTTTCTTTCATTAGAACAGAACATAGAACATCAACAACAACAGCAACATCACCACCACCACCATCACCACCACCACCAACAACAACAACATAAACAACAGCAGCAACAGCAACTGCTATTGTTTTTCCTATTTATTTTTATCGCTATTATTACAGTTTTTGTAACCCCAAGGCCAGTTCTGAGCAATCAGTAATTTGTTCAAATATGCCCCAAGCATAACCATCCGGACTTTTATTTCATTATATATACGCCTTTACACACGTGTGTGTGTGTGTGTGTGTGTGTGTGTGTGTGTGTGTGTGTGTGCGTAAGTAAGTACGTATGTACGTTTGTGTATGTCAGCGCAGAGAGTAGTATTCAACATAAGTAATTGCTTTTTGTCGTTTAACCCCTGGTCAGCTTTGCTGATCAGACTGATCAATAATCAAAAGCAATATAGCAGTGACCACCCTATCTTATTTTTAGTAAAACCACGATCACATATCTCAGAGTGTCCTTTTTAAAGAAGATATTCTGTAATTCAAAATAGATTTAGCTGTTATTTCTTGCATATGGCAGCGGCCAGGTCTCATTGGAACTGTTGTTGTTAGTCATAACACTGTTGTTGATATTGTTGTTGCTAGTGAATTTGCTGATGTGGTTGTTATTAATACTGTTCTTCTTATTTCTGTTGGTGTAATTGATATTGTTGTTGTTGGTACCGCTGCAGTTATTACCTCCGCCTTCGCTGAGGCGGAGGTATTACAGCTCTATATTTAAGAAATGAGGAATTATGTCCATTATTTTCGTTATTTACACTCCGACGTATATTTGTCCTCATCTTGTTTGTTGTTAACACAACGTTTCGGCTGATATACCCTCCAGCCTTCATCAGGTGTCTTGAGGAAATTTCGAACCTAGGTTCGCATTCCTAAGTTATTTTTCGATGTCATTATTATTATATTGATGCTTATCTCTCTCTCTCTCTCTCTCTATATATATATATATATATATATATATATATATATATATGTGTGTGTGTGTGTGTGTGTGTGTGTGTGCATTCAGCGCGTTCATCGGGTGTCTTGGGGAAATTTCGAACCTGGGTTCTCATTCCTAAGGCATTTTTCGATGCTGTTGTTATTATTATTATTATTATTATAACATTATAATGATAATAATATCAAAAAATACTTTAGGAATGAGAATCTAGGTTCGAAATTTCCCCAAGACATCTGATGAAGGCTGGACAGCATATCAGCATATCAACCGAAACGTTGTGTTAACAACAAACAAGATGAGGACAAATAACCGTCAAATGAAAATAATGTAAATAATGTAAATAAGGCGGCAGTATTGTTTTTCAGTCGTGTTTGTTTGTTTGTCCGTGGCAAGATATCGCAAGAACCGTTGGATTGATTCCAATGAAACTTTCAGGGATGTTTAGCCTCGTGACTGCCACGAAGTAATCAGATCATGGGATTGATCCGGAACCAGACAAGGATTCTGGATTATATTTCCTTTTTTTTTTTTTTTTACTTAACTTCTTAAAACGGTCGGGTTCATTTTTAGTATTCTCGTTTGTGAGAGAATTCGAGTTTGTTTCAGATATTCTCATTTTAAAAATCATCTCTTGGCTAATCATTGAGAGAAGGTTGGTATTGCCTTGGCGGAGGCTGGCGCTCTCTGAGTGCTATTGTTATTATTGTTATTAATGTTGTTGTTGCTAACTATTTTCATTGTTGTTGCTATTTCTATTAGTGTTATAGTTCATATTGCTAACGTTGTTGGGTTTTCAGTGATGTTGTTATAATTTATATATAGATTGGAACACGTTCATGTTGGCATACAATCATTTAAACACACACACACACGTAGAAACTTATACACACGCACGCACACACCACACACACAGACGCGTGCAGGCATTTCGAAACTCAGACATATTCATGTTGAAACAAATTCACACAAATACTCACCGTTATACACACATGCACACATGCACACACTCACATACATATTCATGTATCTCTTCTGTCTTGTAGGTGTTTCATTCATCAGATTGCCTCCATGCTGGGGTAACACCATGAAGTTTTTGTTTTTTTGCCGAACAAATCTACCTAGGTCCTTATTCTATTGCTTTTTTTGTGAGCTGTTACGCTATGGGCTCGTAAACAAGCCAACTAGGATTGCCAAGTAGTGGGGACAACCACAAACTCAAAGAACCACACATATTCATGCTAAAATACACACACATATACGTGCGCATGCATGCATGTACGTATGTATATGTATGTATGCGGGCATGTATGTAAGTGTGCGTGTATATATAAGTATGCATGTAAGTATCCATGTATGTATGTATGTATGCATGCATATATGTATGCACGAATATATATATATATATATATGTCTGTATGTATATATGTATGCATGTATGTATGTATGTATGTATGTGTGTGTATGTATGTATGTATGTATGTATGTATGTATGCATGTATGTATATATGTTTGTGTATTATGTATGTATGTATGTATGTATGTATGTATGTATGTATGTACACGAAACGCTGTCCGTCTACGAAATCAACTAAACAAGGATTTTCTCGGGGTGGGACTCTGGTAGACTCTTGCTCAAGTTTGCACGCAGTGGGACTGAACCTAGGACCATGTGGTTGGAAAGTAAACTTCTTATAACACACACGCACACGCACACACACACACATACACACACACACATCAGACATGAATATATGTATATATACATGCAAATATATGTATGCATATGCAGACTAATATACATGTATGTAAAGAAAGAGAAACAGAGAGGTAGAGACAGGTAGAAATATTTATACATCATGTAGATGATGTATGTACGTAGACGTATAATCATGTGTATTATGTATGCGATAGAGTTAGGTCCAGCCTCCTATCCATGATGTTAGAATGTCGTCATGCAAATGGATAATTATAAAACTTTCATTGGATCAGACGATAACTGGTGAACGTCACGAATGCAGCAAAAGACACAAAGTTAAGATGTAAGGCAAAC
>NC_142943.1:41855456-41870456 GCF_046866305.1 Octopus bimaculoides | reverse complement strand
ATATATATATATATATATATATATATATATATGTATATGTCCTTAAAGGAAATTTCAAAATATACTATTCCCGGTACCAAAATACTATTCCATTAAAAAAAAAAAAAAAGAATCAAAACCAAGCCTAATTTTCGCTAGCTGGGAAATCTATTCCGAAAATAGGAGCTGCATGCACCTGCTATTTTCCTAAAGAAGCTTTGCTTTCCTTTCTTCTTCTTTGTGTGTTTGTTTTCTTTTTATTTGTTTCAAAATTATCTAATTTGACTAAACTATCTTTGGTTAAGCAAAGCGATAATGGTGTACCGTGGTGCCATGTGGGGAAGAATTATGTATAGTTTTCATTGCAGTAATATGATCCTACCCCAAACTATTACACCCTATTTCCTTGATCTTTAACCAAACCGACATCTTTCTACACAGGATGTATTGGAAATATTCTAATTCTTCAGAATATGTTTTGGTTTCTTAACATAAAATTGCTGGAATGTCTGCTGAATTAAGAAGTCAGTTTCATAAACACTTTGCTTTTGATTTGATCCCACAGACTGTCGTGTTAGTAAATTAATGTCTGTGCACTTTAGACTAGTGTCGAATGATGCTGTCAGTTGAACAAGGGAGATGGAAACTGTTAGGAATCCTGTGCGGGAAATTATGCGTGTGCCTGTGTATATATCGAGCCTTTCACTTCTTTATGAAAGACTGGCCAACGCCGAGCACCTACTGAATAAAATCTAGTTTGTGGTCGCAGTTGTTGTGGTTGTGGCGATGGTGGGTCTTGTTGTTATTGTTGTTGCTGTGGTAGTGGTGGTGGTGGTGGTGATGATGATGATGACAATTCTTGTCGTTCTCGTTGTTTTTGTTGCTGGTTTTGATGTACTTGCCATGATCACTATCCTTGCTGTGTGGTTGTTACTGCTGTTGTTACTCTTCTTTTTCTTTGTCCTTTTTCTTTCTTTTCTTCTTCCTCTTTTTCTTTTGTTATGGTGGCGGTGGTTGTTATTGAAGTTATTGTTATTCAACATCCGGGTCAGTCCTGGCGATGAAGATCAAAGATCTTCCAGTCGTGACTACTCTTTACTATTTTACTCTTTTACTTGTTTCAGCCATTTGACTGCGGCCATGCTGGAGCACCGCCTTTAATCGAGCAAATCGACCCCAGGACTTATTCTTTGGAAGTCTAGTACTTATTCTATCGGTCTCTTTTGCCGAACCGCTAGGTTACGGGGACGTAAACACATCACCATCGGTTGTCAAGCGATGTTGGGCGGACAAACACAGACACAAACACACAGACATACATACATATATATATATATATATATATATATATATATATATATGCATACGACAGGCTTCTTTCAGCTTCCGTCTACCAAATTCATTCACAAGGCTTTGGTCGGCCCGAGGCTATAGTAGAAGACACTTGCCCAAGGTGCCACGCAGTGGGACTGAACCCGGAACCTTGTGGTTGGTTAGCAAGCTACTTATCACACAGCCACTCCATCTTTTTGTAATATGTACGACTTGCATCAGCCAAAATAACATTTATCTGTCTTTCTTGGAAGACTTACTTTTAGATTATTCTTTCTAGCAAGTCGGTGTAGTGACTCCCCGATGTGTCGTTCTTAAACCTCCGGTCAAATCTGATGGAGATGAGTTAAGATGAAAGTCGCTCGAATTTTGACCAAATGATCGTTTTCTTTTTTCAAGACAGTTTATTTAATAATACATTACCTAATATGTCACTATTCTTAACAGATTGAATGGCCATGTCGGTAACTGTGCTGAAGCCGTCTAGAAAGAGGATTAGTATTATTGGGTTAGAAAGCTCATTTATTTATGACTCATATTAACATCACCACCTCTCCTGGAAGAAAGACGGTTAATGGTGCCATTATTGTTGGATCAGATGCTTGGTCTCTTGTGTCCTTTCTTCTCTGGCATTATCAGAACCTTTAAAATGCCACAACTCTTCCGAATCAAATCTAGAACTCCATCTCCGCTAAAAAAGATAAACCGTCTTATATTCATCTGGTGATCTCTGTCGAGAAAGATATCTGCAACACATTCCTAAGCTCTCGAACATGCACTACCAGCATCCGTGCACCATATATTAATTTCACCGACGTGTGTAAGCCCCTAAATACCACCTAATGTGACACGGGCTTACTCAAACATTACACGTCTACAATTAAGGACAATTATCTGAAGGTTTGAACTCTGAAGAAATTAATTTGGAAGTATTTACTCAAAAATAATTAGCACAAATGCGCGCCTCACTGTGCCACGAGTGTAGTATAAGCAAGCAGTGTTTAAATTGATGCCCTTCTGTACGTACTTGTCATCCCAGGCTAAAGAGACATAACAACCATTTAATGTAAACGTGTGTTTTAAGAGATGTTCATTGAAAATTCGTAATCCGAGACTGGGATCTGTACCAGCTACTTTTAGCTGGAACCGAATGAACCGGAATACGTCTAATGTCACGTTCTGGCGAAATGAGTAAGATTACTATCCCTACCTTGACCATAGACCTATACTAGGTACAGTCTGTTGGAGACAGCTAATGAAAGCCATCAGGCAAGTTTGTGACGCCTTGAAGTTATGAATAATATCACTACCCACCACATCAGCTCAAACTCTTGAAGTTTATCTGGAGTATATTTCAAACCGAAGACCTGATACGATTGCTTGTAACAGAGTAGGCTCCATTAAAGACAACCAAAGTACCTAGTAGTGGTGTTAAAGTGGGCGAGGCATTGAGATCACTGCACAAATATACACGTGTCTCTTTTGTCACTCGTATCAAATATTGCCGAGATGAACTTCATCTTTATATTGCTCCGAAAGCAATGAGGTAAAATTCAGATTGCATTAATGGACTATAGATACATCATCTCGGCTTGAATCTATTCATAATATGCATTTTTCTGCATGTGCATGACTTTAGCTGCTGTTATTTGGAACTGAACACTACTAATACGCACACACATGCTCTTTATGCACGGACACGCGAATGCACACACACACACACACACACACACACACACACACACACACACACACATACATCAAATAATTCTGATGTGAATTTATCCATGAGTATAAACTGCACTAAACCGCACGTGTGCAGAGGATGAATATAACATCAAATACAATAATTTTGTCATTATTTGTCCATTTTTCAATTTTATTTTCAAATTCTATAACGAAAGCAAGTTTAAATTATTATTATTTTTCTAAATCACTGCTTCAATAAAGAAGTAAATAAAAATACACGGATATCTATAAGCAAAGAGATTTCAGCATCAATCTTAAATATTTTTTTTTACGTGTGAAAATGCCTCGCAGCCATCTTTAATCACAAGCGACTAGTTCGTGAGATAAGATGAAACTAAAATTTCACAGATTAGCTGAAGAAAGCGAAACTTCCACCGTAACAAACAGAAGTTTAATATACCGATGAACTACTCTAGCTTTTGGGCAAATGAGTGAGAAAATACTAAAAAAATACTATTGCTTTACATAATATTTATTTATCGCTATCTACGTCCGACCGATTCCTTTTACTTTTACCACTCACAACTACGACGATCAAATTTGGACTAAATATTCTTGGTACACACTCTCTACTAACTTCTATCTTCAACTCAAAGCTAAATATATATGCAAACAACCTGTGTGTGTGTATATATATTGGTTATGTATTATAATTCTTCTGTGAATCAAATCATGGTAGAGAAGTTGCACTCATAATGACCTCGTAGGTCAAAACGTATAACCGTTGAAAAATATAACGTCAAATAGATTAACTTTCTTAAAAATTATTTTATCTTTATCACATATATATATATATATATATTTCTTTTTTTTCCTTTTACAAATTTTGTGTAACAAAGAGGCTTTATAATTATTTGAAAAACGTACTTCTGTAAAGAGGTGCATATAAATATAGTGTGTGTGGGCACACACACACACACACATATATATATATATATATATATATATATATATATATATATATATATATATATATATATATATATATATATATATATATATGTATATATATATATATATGTATATATATATATATATATATATATATATATATATATATATATATATATATATATATATATATACACATACATATATATATGCAGAAATGTGTGTATATATGTGTATATATATGTATGTATACAAATATGTGTGCGCGTATGGGTATGTATGCATACATACATACATAGTGAGAGAGAGAGATATAGAAAGAGACTGAGAGAAAGAGATGTTTATGTATATATAAATATATAATTTGTGTGTGTGTGTCTGTGAATGTGTGTGTGTGTGTGTGTGTGTATGTGTGTGTGTATACCTCATTACTTTCTGTGATACGTTCCTTTCCCTATACTCTAGTTTGGCCAATGATTTTGCATTCAGTATTTTGTTTTTGCATGCTTGTGTTGCTGGGAAAATTTCCCATAGATCTAAGAGAGAGAGAGAGAGAGAGAGAGAGAGAGAAAGAGAGAAAGAGATTGGACGTTAGGGGCGGGGAGGGAGCAACAAAATAAAAAAGCTTTGATCAGTTCTTCGTAGAAATATGTGAATTTTATAAAACAAAAATAATATATATCTACAGTAAACTGATAAGAACACGATTCAAATTGTATGAAGTGATGCGGTCTCCATTTCAATTCTCTTTTTTTTTTTTTTACTTATTGTAGGAAACAGAATTGAGAAAACAGTTTTCTATTTATCAAACTCCTTTCTTTTAAGACTGTGAATAATTCTAAAATACTCTAGAAACTCAATGTTATCAATTCTCCCTGTGGAACGAAAGAAACTTTGAAACATAATGAGTGAGAAGTGACAATTATGTATTTTGTTATCCACACAGGTATGGAGTTGGCAGGATGCTGTTTGATAAGCGCAGACAGGTGATGCATTTTGTTAATTAGCATATACATTTTAGTTAACGAAGGAAGCCTCAACGCTTCAAACAGAAATTCGAATAACCCTCGAACCAAGCCTACACCCTTAAACAGGTAAATGAGGAAGCTTACACATTACGGCTCTATATCGGGAAAACAACAGGTAATTGCTCTTCAAAATGAAACACTATGAATAAAGGAAGAACACAGTCGATAGGTTAGCATTTCATATACATAATTGTGAATTGGTCGTTGATCATATGCTCACTAAGTCGGCGTTAACCAGGGGCTTTAAAATGTAAGGCTGATTATATAATATACCGTATTTCAGATTGAATAGGATAAACAGTTTCATCCTCTTAATATGGAAATTGATTTCCGATTCATAATTTAGATTTGATATAGTAATAACTCTCAAATAATAATAATAATAATAATAATAATAATAATAATAATAATAATAATAAATGCCCTGATGCAGTACCGGGCAGAGGCTCTCATGGCTTCTCCTCTTAACTGATTAGAAGCGTTATCATATAACTTGCTTTGTCTTGGTATAAAAGATAGGTTACAGCAAATATTCTGCTCAATACCACAGATTTGCTTGTCCGTTGTTTGACCTTTACCAGTTGAGCATATCCCTTGGTGGCTGATGATATGTACATATCTGATCATGAGCAGAAGTAGTGGGTAGAATCATAGCCATGTATTGAAAGGAATTCTTTGGGTCTCGGAGGATTAACCTTTGGAAACACGGGTGTTTCGTTAAACATCCTTAAACAACCTTTATTCAGGGATCTTTTGAGCTGGAAGGGCTACTCGACTTGAAGAAAATACATACATCCATACATACATATTTATATATATATATATATATATATATATATATATATATATATATATATATATATATATATATATATATATACATATGTGTGTGTGTGTGTGTGTGTGTGTGTGTGTGTGTGTGTGTGTGTGTGTGTGTGTGTGTGTGTGTGTGTGTCTGTGTGTGTCTGTGTGTGTTTACACATATATATATATATATATTGGGTCATCCCATAAACAATGTCGTTTTTTCAGTTGTATGAAATAAAAGTAGGAGGGGTCGGGATAAACTACCTGCATTAACTGGCCACAAAAGCAGGTAGTAACTATAACTTGTGGTTATTTTTAGTGCAAGTTTTGAGGAGTGCAGTTCGATTTAACAGTTATTTTTCAAAAGCTATAATGGAAGTGACAAAGGAGCATATTCGAAATATTTTGCTCTTTGAGTTCAATAAAGGCAACAACGCAACGGAAAGAGTGAGGAATATTGATGCAGTATATGGGGATCGGACAATAAGCGTAAGCCAGTGTCAACGGTGGTTCCAGAAATTCCGAGCTTGAAACGACACTCCAGAAGACGATCCTTGTCCTGGAAGATTTGTAGAACTCGACGAGGATGTCCTGCAAACGCTAGTGGACCAAAATCCCATCGTAACTATTGAGGAACTAGCACAGAAACTTAGATTTAACCATCCATCGACACCTTCTTAGCATCAGAAAAGTCAGCAAATTGGGTCAATGTCTTCCTCACAAACTTTATGAGCCTAATCACGCGCAGAGTTTGAATGTGTGCCCTTCTTTGCTGTCACTTCTCAAGAATGAACCTCTTTTGGAGCCAATAGTGACTGGTGACGAGAAACGGGTTCCCTATAAAAATGTCAAGCGCCGAAGACAGTGAGTAGGGTGAAGGGAACCCCGGCACGCCAGGCTAAAGCAGGTTTTCACCCTCGTAAGGTATTGTTATCTGTTTGATGGGGTATGAACGGGTTAGTCCACTTTGAAATTTTAAAACCGAAACCAAACCATAACAAAGGAGATCTACTGCGAGCAGCTTGAGTGGCTTAAGTCAGCGCGAGAACAAAAACGACCATCTTTGGTTTTTCAAGATGAAAGGTGTTCTTCCATCAGGATAATGCTCGGCCACATACAGAGAGAATGACATTCCAAAGGATGGATCAGTTTCAATGGGAAACGATGCCCCACCCACCATATTTGCTGGACATTGCCCATCTGATTATCATTTATTCCACAGTCTTGAAAATCATTTGGACGGAGAAAATATGAATTCTGTAGACGAGGTAAGAACAGTACTGAAGGAATATTTTTCGTCATGGACAAGTGAATTTTGGAAGCGGGGACTTACAAGTCTACCAAAGAGATGGAAGAGCATTGTAGGATATGGAGGAGAGTATATTTTAGATTAAGAAAGAACTTTATTTATTTATCGTAATTTTCAAAATATAAAAGAAGTATAAAAAACCGTACTATGCATGCATATATATATAGACACACACGTATATTCATATACATATTTATATATATATATATATATATATATATATATATATATATATATATATATATATATATATATATATATATATATATATATATACATACATACATACATACATACATACATACATATATATATATATATATATATATATATATATATATATATATTTTATATATCTATCTATCTATATATATATATATATATATATATATATATATGTATGTATGTATGTATATGTATATATACATATATATTTCTATCTATATTTATAAATATATATATACATGTATATATATATAATATATTTATATTCATACATTAATGAGATGTTAATAGTTTACATTTAATGTAGTAATGTCGCCCTCCAGTAATAATATATTATAACTACTTATATATTTACATCAATTGAACATTTAATAGTATGCACCTCTTGTGTTGTGATCTTGCCAACGAAAATCTGGCGAAAAATACTTCATGATGATTTCATCGTTCAATCGATGCCTGACTCGTTAATCCTTCCCTTTAGATGCAAAAGTTAATTGTGGGCAAACATTGAATAGAATTTCCAAGTTTTCAATGTAATTTCTCCGTCAGATTAACATCAGCGATGATCTCAGATACAATATTTCATATCTTAGACAGTGAAGGAAAGAGATTTCTCATGTCTGCATTTTGAGGGTTAGTAAGAGGGCGAGACTCTATGGCATCATAGGCTATAGTGTTGCAATAGGAAACAGAGCAATTCAGTGTTGTGTTGACCTGGGGCTGGAAACATGCTTCGAGTATAGCAACAGGAGGGACAGTGTTAATGGCATTCAAGATCCTGGTGGCGATATTGAGTGGGAACAAATATTGTTTTTCTTACAATGATGGAGACCAATAACTCAACTTCCGTGTGGTGGTGTCAGACTGACTAACTGTGTAACAAACTATATATATATATATATATATATATATATATATATATATATTTAATGTGTTGAGAGGAATTCTTTAGGGTTTGAATAAATGTAACAAAAGCAAAGTTAGAAGGAAATAGTAACCATTTTTCATACTTCCTAGCGGTAAGTAAATAGGAAATAACAGTTCTACTCATAGACAAAGATCAAGTCACAAAATTTTTCATAATCTCATAGTGAGCACTACTTAATCTTCCTCCCACTCCACCACAAGATTATGGTGATGTTAAACAGGGCAGCAGTATAAGTCTATTACATTTAACTTAGAGAGAAAACAACAACAGCTTTCACAATGCAATAGAAGGAATGAATAACTTGTCGAAAAGAGACAACTAATTGTGAATCTGTATTTGTATAGGTTAAACAAATATGAAGATGGTGTAATATTATCTTCAAGTGTCATTCATCAGTTGCAGAAAGCAAAGAAAAATAAACGAAAACAAAAGAAACTGTTTGTAATGAACATTTATAGAAAGAAAAATCTTTTTGAATTAGTTAACATATTTAGATTTACTTTCATTGCTGCATTTCTGTATTTCTGTATTTATTTTATTGAGTAACGATCATCGACAAAGAAGATTTATCATAATATAAAATGTTTTTATTGCGACATAAACATTGAATTTGGAAAATTACTTCATCTTTAAATATGGCGAATATTTCTAGCAAGAATAATTGTTTTCGATCTGTGGAAATGTCTTTATTTACCGTTAGTTCATTACAGACTCAGACAAAGGCTAATATCAATATATTGATAGATTTTACTATCGGAAAGATAACTTCAATTTAAACAGATTCTATTAGAAGTATAGTACAGAGAGGTGCAATACCAAAATACACTCACACAAACACACACACACACACATGCGTACACACATACATGCATATACACATACACACACAAAAAGAGAAAGGAGGAAAGAGGTAGTCGCATATATATGTGTGTGTGTGTGTGTGTATGTGTGTGTGTGTGTGTGTGTGTGTGTCTGTGTGTATACATCTCTATGTATGTATAAATATATTGGTGGATAGGTAATTAGATAGAAACATATATCTACATATACACATACGCAAGCATTCATATGAATCTATTCATAATATGCATTTCATTGCTTACATGTATTTGTTTTTGCACTTATGTATGTGTGTGTAATTTTTTATGGTTCCATGTGTGTGTGAGTGTGTGTGCGGGGGGGAGGAACATATGTTTATGCGTACAAATCGTAACAAAAGTGCATTAACTCCTGAACCAGATTTTATTTGTCAGTTCGAAGTTCATTTATATTCCAAGTCGCTATTCCAAGTTCCTCCTTTATCTATAATCATTTATTTTAAGTTGTATTTTTGTGGCACCTTCACGTTGGTTTATTGTGTTTCAGGTGTCGTTAGAACCCGACTCGCTTATTTGATGAATGAAGTCATGTGGATAGAAAAGCTATCTAAATCAATATATTTCTATCTAGGAGGCAGTGAAGTATTGAATTAAAGCATTCACTGCAAGTTCTGGCAAAAAGGCACTTTTAACTGTTATTATTGATGTCGAAGGCGGTGAGTTTGGAGACTCGGTAACGAATCGGACAAAATGCTTAGCGGCATTTCGCTCGTCTTTAAGTTATGAGTTCAAATTTCCACCGAAATCGACTTTAACTTTCATTCTTTCGAGATCAATGAAATAAGTACCAGTTCAGCATTGGGGAATCGACTTGCCCCTTCTCCTTCCTCCGAAGTTTCAGTCCTTGTGCCTATATTAATACGTCGGACAAAATTCTAAGTGGCAGGTCTTTCGGCACTTTAGTTTCTGATTTCAAATTCCGCTAAGGTCGACTTTCACCTTCATCCTACGAGGGTTGATAAAATAAGTACCAGTCAAATACCGGCTTCGGTATAATCGCCTACCAATCTCCCTTCAAAATTGCTGGCAGCGTGTGAAAATTAGAAAGAATCATTGGTGTTGTGTTTGCTGTTGTTAATACTGTTGTTGTTGCTGTTGTTGTTGTTGTTGATATGGTTGTTGTCATTTAGCTCCATACCAGCCATTGCAGTTTCGTTTCCTTTGGGTATTGTTTTACATGATGAAGGCACCAATGTGAATACACCAGATGACAATAATTGTGGCACAAGGCCAGTAATTTCGGGGGAGGGGAATTGTTGATTTCATTGACTCGAATGCACAACTGGTACTTATTTTATCGACCTCGAAATTTATAAAAGCAAAGGCAACCTCAGTGAAGACACACGAAATGCCGCTCAGCATTTCGCCCGGCGCTCGAACGGTTCAAACAGCTCGTCCCCGTTATATAAGTTAATAATAGAAACACCACTTTTGATGGATATCAGGACAAAATCGACGATAGCAAAATCCCCTCGAGGACGAAATTCCCCCGGATGAATTTAAAAAAAAATATAAATTAATATTTCAAACTTTTTTTATTTAAATTTAACTTTCCTAAAATATTTTTACTGTAAAGAAAGAACAATATCCAGGGGGATATTGACTGCCGGAGGATTTTGTCCGGGATGGATATTTTCCGCGGGCTGGGGTTGTCTTCCGGAGAATTTTGTCCTAGTATCATTTTGGTGGCTATTGTGTACTCGGAGTGACATAGAGATGGAGGGTGAGAGAAGCAGTGGAACAGTGAGAATGACATTGAGAGAAAGAAAGAGAGGGTGAGAGTAAGAGAGCAAAGGGAAGACAGACAGGCAAGGAGAAAGATAGAGAATGAAAGAGAAAGAAAGAGAAACAGACAAACACAGAGAACCTGTGCGTGTGAGAGACGGAACAAGAGAGAGTGACACAGATATAGAATGCGAAGAGGAAAGAGAAAGAAAAGAAACAGACGAACAAACACGGGGAGAAAGAAAGAGGGAGAAAGAGGGAGGGAGAGAGAGAGAGAGTAAAGCAGAGAGAAAGACACAAACTGACAGATACATAAAGATAGAAGCAGAGTGAAATAAACAGGGAGAAAGAAGAAAGGATAATTTTTCCACCATTAACTTCTGTGGGATTGAACTCAGAGCGCGGGAAGAACTATACCAGCAGACAACGTTAAATCAGACAGGAAAAATATAGCAGCTGATAGTTTACTGGACTGGAAGAAAAACACATCAGTATTTACGTCAGATGTATCAGGACCGTGAGTTCAAATTCCACCTGGCTCTGATAGGGTAACAAAAGGCAGTCATTTTTGCTTCTTATGAATACTCTTTTACTCTTTTACTCTTTTACTTGTTTCAGTCATCTGACTGCGGCCATGCTGGAGCATCGCCTTTAGTTGAGCAAATCGACCCCAGGACTTATTCTTTGGAAGCCTAGTACTTATTCTATCGGTTTCTTTTGCCGAACCGCTAAGTTACGGGGACGTAAACACACCACCATCGGTTGTCAAGCGATGGTGGGGGAACAAACACAGACACACAAACACACATACATATATATATATATATATATATATATATATATATATATATATATATATATATATATATATATACATATATACGACGGGCATCTTTCAGTTTCCGTCTACCAAATCCACTCACAAGGTTTTGGTCGGCCCGAGGCTAAAGTAGAAGACACTTGCCCAAACTGCCACTCAGTGGGACTGAACCCGGAATCATGTGGTTGGTAAGCAAGCTACTTACCACACAGCCACTTCTATGCATATGTATGTCTGCGTTCACATCTGTGTGTGCATGCTGTGTTTATATGCGTGCATGTGTGTATGCATGTATATGCCTTCTGAGTGTGTGTTTGCGTGTATGTGTGTGTGTGTATGTGTGTGTTGCTCTGTGTGTGTGTTGCTCTATGTGTGTGTGTTGCTCTATGTGTGTGTTGCTCTGTGTGTGTGTTGCTCTGTGTGTGCGTTGCTCTGTGTGTGTGTGTGTGTGTGTGTGTGTGTGAGTGTGTGCGAAAGACAGTTATCACATCATTATAAGTAATAAGCTGAATGATTATTGAATAAATGTCATCCGAGATAAGAAGTAATACGTCAGAGAGAGAGGGGGGAGAAGAGAAAGAGGGAGAGAAAGACAAAGGGAAAGATCCGATGAAGAGGAATAGATTTGGAGTTGACTCGTGTCTGGAAGTGCAATCAAATAACTGACCTTTAACCTTTTTACACTTATCTGGGATGGATATGAAGAAATAAGTGTGAAGGGTGGATACCGGAAGAAGGGCGTGTTGAGTGTATATGAAGAGATGTGGAGATGTGGGCAGAATTTTTATAACACTGTTATTAAAAAGTATTCAGTAGATTGTAATATAATAATTATTGACTCACAAAAAAGAATTATCTCCCAGGAGATGCCTACCTACGTAAATGCATTCATATAATACATACATACATAGAAATATACATAAATATACATATGTATATGTATATATGTGTATAAATATATGTATGTATATATATATATATATATATATATATATATATATATATATATATATATATATATATATATATATATATATATATATATATATATATATGTATATGTATATGTATATGTATATATATATATATATATATATATATATATATATATATATATATATATACATATATATATATATATATATATATATATATATATATATGTGTGTGGGTGTGTGTGTAGGTATGTATAATTGAATGTACTTATGTATGTACATACATACATGCACATACATATATACACACATATATACTTATATATATATGTGTGTGTGTGAGTGTGTATTAAGTATGAACGTGTGTTAGAAATTAATTAATATAACATCTGTGTAGTCTATGCATATATGCATGTGTGTGTATGTGTGTCTGTGAGTTAGTGCTTGTGTGTGTGTATAGGTGTTTGTGTGCGTAATTTGAGAACATTACTTCGTCGCAATAACCAGCAGTTTCTTCTCAGACACTAGATTATTCAGAATAAGATAATAATAATAATAATAAGTAAATGAAAATAATATATTCATCTCATCCAACCATCCATCTTCTCCGTCCAGTATCCTTGGGAGGGTATTCAGGATGGTGAAAGACCTTAGTACTTACTCCACTGGGTCCTGTTAGAAACAACTGTCATATGTTTTCTAGCTACATTCCCAAGCGTGACCAACTGAGACTACCGATATTATCTAACTGTTTCGTTCTTGGTTTACCCCCAAGGTCTCCTGCTAATTGGTTCAGTTTGAAGGTTCTGTCTTCCGATTTCTTCTTGTTTGCAAGTAAAAGACATACCAGCTTGGTGCCAGGTGTGAATAAGTTCGCCAAATTACAAAATGAAAATTTTTCAAAAACATAAGTATACTACATCGTCCATCGTGCGGATTTACAAGAAACGCGTTTCGTACTTAGGTATACTGAATAGTTTTACCTGGAGAGGCGTTGCCATGCTGGGGCACCGCCAAAAAAAACAGCATTAATAAACTCCGGGTTTGAGCTTGAGACCTCCAGTTACTACATGTTCATAGGCTGACCAAATGAGGTTTATTTTTCAACGTAATGCCCCTTGTGGCTCACACATTTCTTCCATGCTTTTCGGTGAAGAGTACCTTCGGAGGAACCATGCAAACCGAAACGACCAGGAGACGGAGACCAGAACAGGAGAATAGGGAGGTATATCAACTAGTTCAAAGCCACAGTCACACACACCAGCCATGGAAACCAAGGATTCGTGTGCTGGAGCATTGCTCTGACGAAACAAGACCCTTTCCGTCAGTTTTCCTATATGTTTGATCTTGATAGCCTTTTATCTCACTAAGCTGGCATTGTCCTCTCCATTGATGGTGTGACCCTTTTGAACATACTCAATGAACACAAACCCTGCAGATGAAACGACCATGACCTTGGAGCGTGTGAGGAGGAGGGGAATCCGTTACGTTGAGCTTGTCTTTGTCTTTGTCTCTTGCTCAAAGTGATGAAGCCAACACACATCGTGAGTTAGAAACTATTCGAAGAAACCAGTTGGATCAGCTTGAAACAATGTCAGATATTTTCCGCGATGAGATCAGTATGCTGCGCTTTTAATCAGATGTCAGAAGACGTGGCACCCGCAGAGCACAACAAACCTTCGTCATGCCAAGTGCATTGTGCAGAGTATTCTCAACTTTCTCAAAGAATATGCTAATAGCATTGACTATTTGATTTATAGTCAATTGCCTATCCCCCAGCACCAAGCGGTGAACAGTGTCAATGTTTTCCCTTGGCGGTAGCGGTTCCAGGATATCCAGAGCTTGGGTCATTTTCAAGACTCTCTGTTCACCTCCTAATTTTAGCTGCCCAACTTTTGGACTGTTGATAAAGCTGGAATGTCATCCCCTAATGTTGCAAACATATCAGCGTGAATGTCCTTGCGGGTTAGACCCCATTTCTGCAAGTACCAATTCTGTCCCTTTTCAAGTGAAGTCGTTACTTCTTACATTTGAAGTCTTCCTTCGACAATCAAATGTCCCTTTACCTGGAAAGAAATAACACAGTTATTAAGATGAGCTGAAATTAATGCATGCATGATTTCACAGGTCTAGCATCACTCCTTCATAGTCAGCCTATACTTGAGCCGACCCTCGTAGATTGGCGCTGGAACCAACAGAGCTATGTTGGAACTTATATCTAAATATTTTGGATGAAGTGAGAGTTGTACATTATTCTTAATGTGGGTGACACTGGTTAATTCCGTTTTTTCTTTCAATTTGTTTTACATTTATTCTTTAGAAATTACATTTTTTTCAAATTTTTCCTTTAGCTTGGTCCGTAGCAAATCCTACTACAAAATAACTACTTCGATA
>NC_142943.1:41842956-41852956 GCF_046866305.1 Octopus bimaculoides | reverse complement strand
TATGTTTTTAAATGTCTGTAGGTTTTCTTGAGCTGTCTTCTTATTGTATCTTTTCTATTCATTGTTCAGAGATTCTCGGTTTGCATGTCTAAAGCTATTACATGAAACTTGTCCAATAGTGATACAGCATCGTCTTTCGATTGTCGGAGTTCCTGCAACTAAATCATTGCCACAAGTCAGTGTCAAAGACAATTGTGAAGAACTTATCTGAAAAAGAAATCAACCTACAAATAATATGTTCCCTCATTCTCTCTCCTTTTTTCTCTACCTCTTTCTCTATCTATCTATCTATCTATCTATCTATCTATCTATCTATCTATCTGTCAGTTTATTCCTGCCTCTTTCCCGTTCCCCGTGGATTGCTATTACGTACCCAAAGCGATAGAGATAAGGAATGAAGAAAAACAGAAACAAAGCATAAATATTAAAAGACTCTCCACGCTACAATGAAATATTTACTATAAACTACATAGCAAGCTCGACATGTAAATTCATATCCATATAGATAGTTATTGATACATACACACACCAATATATTATAGACCGACGGATAGATAGATATATAGATAGATAGATAGATAGGTAGGTAGGTAGGTAGGTAGGTAGGTAGGTAGGTAGGTAGGTAGGTAGGTAGGTAGGTAGGTGGACAGGCAGATAAACAGACAGATAGACAGACAGATAGACAAAATAGACAGACAGCTAGTTAGCTAGCTAAATAGATAGATAGATAGATAGATAGATAGATAGATAGATAGATAGATAGATAGATAGATAGATAGATAGATAGATGCTTTCACGCATACATTCATGGTAAGATATATGAACAGAAAGAGATGGATGATGGACAAAGCGATAGTGAGGAGGGGTACAACAGAGGAAGGGAGAGACAGAATAACAGACTTGTGATGATGATGATGATGATGATGATGATGATGTAGCAGCGCGATAGTGGTAGTGGTTGTGATAAAAGAATTTCTACACGGAGCAAACAAAACATTTATTTGTGTGTGTTTTATATGTACTATGTGTGTATATATATATGCGTGCGTGTGTGTATGTATATGTATGAAAAGCACCAGTTACCGCCTGATTGTAAAAGGAGAAATACTTATGATATAGCTAATACGGTAACAACGTCAGAAAATGAAGTCGGAACTGCCATATATACAAATAAATATGATAAATGCACATGCAGTGAAAACTCAAAATGCGCATTGATGAACCTCTGTATGAATACAAATTATATATATAACTATACTGGGCACACAAGGTACGTATGTTTACATTAGGCAGACGGTTGATTCATTTAAGAATCATTATCGCAACCATGTCTCCAGCTTCAAAAGAATCAATAAGAGACATTCAACATCTTGGGCCGATTTTGTATGGCGACTGAAGGAAGATAAAACTAAGTACAACATAACTTGGTCCATAGTAAGGCACGCGAAACCATACAATATCATTTCCAGGAGAAGCCGACTCTGCTCCGATGAATCTCTGCCTATTTTGTGGACCAATGAGAAGATCATTAATAGAATTTCTGAAAGACTCCCAAGATGCCTACACGCATATAAATGTACTTCCGCATAAT
The DNA here is from genome assembly GCF_046866305.1 of Octopus bimaculoides. Taxonomy (NCBI): domain Eukaryota; kingdom Metazoa; phylum Mollusca; class Cephalopoda; order Octopoda; family Octopodidae; genus Octopus; species Octopus bimaculoides. The sequence goes on along the minus strand of NC_142943.1, from coordinate 41,851,365 downwards.
GCAGTGGGAATGAATTTGAGTAACTGTTAACATAATTTACCTTAAGGTATGGATGAATTCAGTTTAGCTTTAACATCCCCATTCTTATAAACATCAAGTAGCTATTTAACTCGCTTTGTGATCGTGAGTGCACCAAACCACTAGTGTGCGTATGCATACACTTTCGCGGATCCTTGTATGAGCGACTGTACACGTGCCATGCAGCTTACTCGAGGGCGTTTATATATCCATATCTGTTAACGCTCCTTATTAATACTTTTCTCACTGCATTACGCGTTCGCTTCATTTTTGCATCTGTGATTTTATTTTAATCTTCTATATAAATGGAGATATTTCCATCGTTTTGCTGCTTTTCTTTCTACGAAATGAGAAGATACATTACGGAAATGTTATTTGAACGAGTTGCATCAATTTATCACCCGATGAGAGACATCTGCACCACCGGATACTCCTGAACCAGCTTTTAAGTGCTTCATCCGTCAGGGATCGATGCTAGATATATCAAAACAAATGCTGTAATTAATAATAAAAATTCTCGTATATTCCATCATCCGTCTTTCATTTACCACCTATATATATATATATATATATATATATATATATATATATATATATATATATATATATATATATATATATATATATATATATATATATATATATATATATATATATATATATAAATAGTAGGGTAAAAAATTGGATATTAATTAATATCAATTTAATACCAGGAAACTAGCACATTAAAAGAATCAGGAGATTCAGAAAAAAATTATCTGAGATCTCAAAAGGAGTATTGTATATGTATATATATATATATATATATATATATAGATATACACTCAAGTATATATAGGCGCAAGCGTGGCTGTGTTGTGAGATGCTTACTTCCCAACCACATGGTTTTGGATTCAGTTCCACTGCGTGGTATCTGGGGCAAGTGTCTTCTACTATAGCGTCAGTCCGTCCAGAGCCTTATGAGTGGGTTTGCTGGACGGAAAATGAAACACGTTATATATATCTGTATATATAAAAGGCATATATATATATAATATCAAACAATGATACAAAATGATACAAAAAAGGACAGCAAAAAAACAAGGATGGGCCATCTGTCACGCTATCACCGCTTGACAACCGGTGTTGGTACGTTTAAGCCCCCATAACATAGCAGTTCGGTAAAAGAGAGTATTAGGCTTAAGAAGTAAGCTCTGGTGTGGATTTATTCGGCTAAGACCTTTCAGGGCGGTGCTCCAGCATGGCTGCAGCGAAATGACTGAAGGAAGTAAAAGAATATATATATATATATATATACATATATATATATATATATATATATATATATATATATATATATATATATATATATATATATATATATATATATATATATATATATATACATATATATATCTATATACAAGTTAGTATCTATATATAAGTTAGTATATATATATACATATATATATATATATATATATATATATATATATATATATATATATATATATATATATATATACACACAGTACGAGACAAGAACACAGGCGTAAGTTGATGCTCCCTTACTCTCACTGTTATATATGTTCAATATTCGGCAAGATATGATGCAACTAGTAAGCGTTGTTTATGAGGCGAACACGGAAGAAGCACATCATCAGACAATCGACAAAGAAATTGTCTAACGATGTGTTTGTTCCATGTTTGCATCATAAGCTGCAGCTATTGGTTGCATATGTAGCGTGACGTCAGGTGTGGCAAATACTAACACATATGTAAAAACTGGAATAAAGACGTACCAATTTATGTCCATGTTCTTTTCTCATAGCATTATTGCTGTGTTCTTTGTATAACGTCACAGCTCATCATCGGTTACAGATAAGCCACACATAAGTTTCGATTCTAATCTTAATGCGATTAACATTAGAGTCTAAACTTACAAGGTTTAATTGCCGAACTCATCTAATCTTACCAGTAGCAATATATATATATATATACTGTTCGACGAACGGGAACGTGAAACTCTGAGTAACAGCTTTTCTGATGCCTTTGCAGCTTTATTAACAGAGTGTATATATATATATATATATATATATATATATAATATATATATAATATATATATATATATATATATATATATATATATATATATATATATCACATATATGTTGCTTGTTCACGTATTCACGAATTGAAAGCTAGGTGCACCACCTTTCCTGGCAACATCTGTTTGGCGAGTATTGTTTTGAAAGGTTCTTCACAAAGAATTTTGCATTTCGAATAATAAATTTATGTAGAATTAACAACTAAGTTGTATTCTATGTATTCTAATGTACATCTTTCAAAAGAATTTTTTTTCAAAAATGCATTTATTGCAAGACAATATTAGTAACCGCAATATAAGATCTGATATCTGAATGTCCCCTCTCTCTCTCCCTCTCTCTTACATTAAACGCACACGCACACACGCACACGCATATATTCATATGCATATTCACACACACATACACACACACACTCACACACATATATATATATACATACATATTTGTGTATATATATGTATATGAATATTCCCATTTATAACTTTTATTTATAGATAACGCCTAACAATGATTCAATTGTTTCAATACGTTCGCATTTCTTCAAAGGCCTTTGAAGAAATACAAGAATTTATTGAAATAGTCGTGCTATTTATTGCAAGGCATCAGGCATCACCTGGTTAATATAATAAAGTATTGATCTATGTATAAAATGTATGAAGTATTTTCCTGATTTTTCAGCGTTGTAGTCTATAATATCTTCGATCTATAAATACATACATACATACATACATGTATGTATGTATGCATGTATGCATGTATGCATGTATATATGATGTATGTATGTATGTATGTATGCATGTATGCATGTATGTATGAATGCATGTATGTATGCGTATATATGTGTATTCATATGTTACATGTATACACACGCATATATAAACGCGTTTATTATATACACACAAATGCATATATATATATATGTGTGTGTGTGTGTGTGTGTGTGTGTGTGTGTGTGTGTGTTATGTAGTTGGTCCACCTTGGGCAAGAATCATATATTTAATGTGTTGAGAAATTGAGACGTACAGGATTTAAGTGATAGAATTTTGAAACACCCTTCAAGTAAAACCTGCTTTAGCTCTTTCAGTGACTCATCGCTCGCTGCACGACAATGCACCATAAACGTTCGATTATATTGATATCTGTTGATTATTGGGGCCAGTCCTATGGATCGACCTCACTTTAGTAGCATTGGTAGCAGTGCTGAACTATTTAACCATGCGAATGGTGCCTTATCGTCCTGCGCTAACATCACGGATTAATGTTTGTGTGGTAGTTGGACAGAATTATCAAAAATACTCAGATAATCTTTGACAACACTCTGTCGCATTGAACAACTAAAGTACTAAGAGACCTTTATGTTATCACTGCCAAAATAATTGCAGTATATCCTTCAGGCTTCACCGTGGGCGAAAAAGAGTTAGGGCTTAAGGTTTCTGAAGACTTAACTCACTCTGGAGTGGGAAGAGGGGTAGAGTGAATGATAAGTCACCATGGAAGATGATAAGGTGTGTGTGTATTGGGTTATCCCATAAATGATGCGGTTTTTTATACTTTTATCTTTCAAAATTATGGTTATATATATAGCGTAAAGTGTTAAACACGAATAACCAGCTTCAACTTCTCAAAAGTTTAACAACGATTGAGAGTGATAACTCCATTAGAAACATTACGAAACAATTTAGGCAGCCCTATTATATTCATCATTAACACACACTTATGGACGCTTTTATGTATGTATATATAAATACATAACCACACACATACACACGCGTACATACAAATACGCTCAAGCACGCTCACTCACAACGCACACACAGACACACACATGCATATATATGCATACACCCACACGTACCGTTCACAGTTTCGTCATCATTCCGCTCAGAAACAAACACATACGTACTGTCTCTGCTACCCATTAGCACAAACACATACACACACACAGACTCACTGCCACTCTTGCGTGTCTATTTGCTTTCGCGAACAGTTACAAGACAGACTTTGTTGCAACTGCCACAGCAAATATTGCGATCTGGCAGAAGAACAAACCAGTTAAGAAGTTGTTAGTTTGAACAAATTTTGCATTTGTTGGCCGTTTTTATTTACAGAATAGTACCACTTCAGAGAATCGCTAAATGGATCGGAATTAATGTGGACTAATCAATTAAATGTTGCAATATAACAAGACAAATTCTTTTGATATTACAGTTATTAACTAAAGCTGTCATAAACACACACACACACACACATCACACTCGCACTTAGGTAGGAATCATTATTCGGAATTAATGAGGTAATACACCGTGTAACCTGTAGTTATCGATCACCAATCAGTAAGATAAACATTGTCTAGCCCTCCTTAATCTATTTCCGCCTCCTCCCCATCAATTCCAGAATGCTTGATTGTAATCTATTGGTTTAATTATTGATAACGTGTCCCTGTTTTCTAGGCCAGGGGTTTTCACACAAAAGGCGGTGCTCCAGCATGGCCACAGTCAAATGACTGAAACATTTCTGTACATTTTCTGTGTTAAAATGGCAGATATTTATTAGTCTTCCGAACTTAATTTTTGTTTCAAGATTTGGCACAAGGCCAGCAATATGGAGGAAGTGGGTAAGTCGATTACTTCAATCCCAGTGCTCAATTAGTACTTATTTTATCGACCTTGAAAGGACTAAGAAAAGAAATCCGACCTCGGCGAAATTTGAACCCGGAACGTAAAGGAAGATGAAATGTAGCCAACGATTCTGTTAACAATGCTATCATCTCACCGCCTTCTTCGCAGCTTATTATTGAAATAGAAACTTCTGCGGGTCATTACTGCGCTCACTTTTCAATTCAAAGCATTAAAAGACCAACTTAATTACTCTCCAGAGTAGGCAGAAGTCATTTGTCTCAACCACCTGGCTGAGCTTTATTTTTCGGGCTGTTGAACAATAAGTATGGCAGACCAGATCCTATTCACCACTACGCTGATCCATCTAGCCTTCCATCCAAACATTTGCTGATACATATATACATACAAAGATACATAATTACACACATGTACATAAATAATATATATATATATTGATAAATAAATAAATAAATAAATAGATAGATAGATAGATAGATAGATAGATAGATAGATAGATAAACACTATTTATCTCTCACCACAGGCAGTACTTTTTTTGTTGATCTTACCATCACAGAACAGTACATTATATACCTCTACACGCGGCCTACTACTGCAAATTTATATCATAATCTATATATATACACACATGGAAAGGTCATGTTGGGAACCTCGCTAAAAATCACAACCAAAACGAAGAGATCAGGGATAGAACTGGAGTGAAGGACGTCGTCGCAGAGTACCACCATGCCAAAGCTATGGTGGGCAGGTCATGTCGCAAAGTTTACAGACAATCGGTGCACCCATGTAGTTGTCAGCTGGGAAGATGATTTTTATAAAAGTTTTTGGAACAACGTGGAAGAGAATGGCGAGAGCTGCGACCAGCGGTGTCGATTCGGCACCAGACTTCCTGGCCGATCTAAATGAGTTAGATGATATGTGTGTGCATGCGTGCGTACGTGCGTGCGTGCGTGCGTACGTGCGTGCGTGCGTGCGTGTGTGTGTGTGTGTGTGTGGTGTGTGTGTGTGTGTGTGTGTGCGTGCGTGCGTGTGCGTGTGTGTTTGCCCCTTCCACTGCTTGAAAACCGGTGCTGGTTTGTTTACGTCCCCATAGCTGGTGGTTCGGCAAAAAGAGAACGATAGAATAGGTACAAGGCTTTAAAGAATAAGTCCGGAGGTCGATTCATTCGACTAAAAAAGGTTCTTCAAGGTGTTGCCCAGCATGACCAGGACACACTTTCACCAACATAATTATTCCACTTCCTTCAAATGTCTCAGGAAACGAAGGCCTTGGTTATGATTCAAAGACAAAAGACAATAGAAACGAATTCATTCAATAATCTTTTTTCTTGGTATCTTTATGACGATCTCATACCTGTCGAAGTGGAATCCAAAACGAAATGAAAAATGTATGGGAAATGACGAAAGGAAACGCATAATAGAGTCTTGTTATACGTTGCTTTTGCAAATTCGTTGCAAATTACAACAGACGTAAAAACAAATAATTAGAATTTGTTTATTATTCATATAATTTACTATATAAATAATTAACAACACTTCCTTATTTTCACAAAACAAATTCATTACAATTTTTTAATTTAATGAACCATAGTGAGAAACCGCTCGCATGCTGAACGCAAATGTGCACAAATAATATTTTCCGTTTCTCCGTTTCCGTTTCATGTTTTCATTTATGCCGATAAAGACCACCATCTCAAACATATCATTTAATTTTATTACTAACTGTATAAATTGTACAACTAAATATATCTTATTTTGTGAAACGAAATCTTAATATTTGCGTTAAAAAGTTTAATTATATTATAATACAAAGGAACGTAAAAATGTGAGTATATTCTAAATGGTGACATCACAAAATAAATACAATGAAATTTATTGCTATTCTATAAACAATTCAATAAAATAAGTTGCTTCAAGCTTTCTTTCTTTCTTTAAAGTTTCATGATTACATTTGTAAGGCTGAAGAATATTGTCAAGCTCAGCAGAATTTTATGATTCTTTTGATGTTGAGATTGGCTTTTATGATAATTTATTTCAATATATCCAAACTTCTAAACATGTTGTCATATTCTTTGCAAAAATCTTTCATCTATTTATTGGCATCTTATTTGATTCTATGTCTTTGAATATTTGTTCATCTGAAGAAAAATGGTCACCAGTATGTAATTCTTCCATATGTCACTTGACCAAGCCATAGAGTAACTTTATCATCACAAAACTGTTTTTTTTTTTTGTCTCTTTCTTAATGTGGGTGGGTTATTTCTTCAACACCAACTGGCACCTGAGAAGAAGTTCTTTCAAAAATGCTTTGATATTGGAACTATAAAAATGCCCATTCAAGCTGAATGATATTTCTTATTTCCAACATTGGAAAATAATGTCATGTGTTCTTGACTTTCCTTCCAGAAGTCAAACAGAGAAATCACACTTACACCCCTTTGGTATAATTACCTTTAATTATGATTTTTCATAAGTTTTAAATGTTGCAATTATTTCCTGTTTCATTGATTCTAATAATACGTTCTGACTTTGGAGTAAGGGCAGCAATTGTAGGCGAAAGGTAGAAAGGCAAAGTCGACATCGATGGCGTTTGAAGTCTGAACGCTCAGTCGAAAGAAATGGCGCTAAGCATTTTGCGATAAATTAAGTACCACTTGCATACTGGGGTCGATCTAATCGAATGCCTCCTCCCCCAAAATTTCGGGCCTTGTGCCTAGAGGGACATAGTCGATTACATTGACCCCAGTACTCAACTGGTACTTATTTTATCGACCCCGAAATGATGAAAGATAAAGTGAACCTCGGCGGAATTTGAATTCAGAACCTAAGGACAGACAAAATGCCGCTAAGATTTTTTCCCGGCATGCTAATGACACTGCCAGCTCGCTGCCATTAACCTTAATATAATAATGACGTCATATGTGGCATAAAAGATGTTCTCTTGTTTCAGTCATTTTGACTGCGGCTATGCTGGAGCATATTTTCACAGCATCATTTGATAATGACATTCCGAAACAGCTAAAGTTAGAATGAAAAAACATTAAATACAAGGTTTCTCCGCGTACAAAATATTTCAGTAACTGGATAAAAATATGTGGACATTTCTATTCTGCAAATTGAAATTTTAAATACCCAAGGTCTGTTGTTGGTCCACTAAAATTTGCTTCCTAACCACATGGTGGCAGCCTGGGCAACTGACTTCTACTATAGCCTCCGGCTGGTCAAACATTAAGTGGATTTGGTAGACGGAAAGTGAAAGAAACTCGTCGTATATTTATCTATCTATCTATTTATCTCTACATGTGTGTGTGTGTGTGTGTGTGTGTGTGCGTGCGCGTGCGTGTGTGTTTGGCCACTATCACTGCTTGACAACTGGTGTTGGTCTGTTTACGTCCAGTAGCTTAGCAAAAGTGACCGATAGAATAAGTAAGAGGCTTAACAAAAAGTAAGCATTTGATTAAATAGTCTTCACGACGGTGCTCCAGCATGGGCGCAGTCTAATGACTGAAACAAGTAAAAGATAAACGATAAAAGATGATGATAATAGGCTTTTATCTTAAAATCTCTGCTTGTAATTTCTCCAAACAAAAGAATCAAACGGACTTTGAAAACTTTAAGAACTGGTAGACATTTTTCAAGACTTCTTTGTTTTCCAGTCATCCGGT
>NC_142943.1:41830456-41837956 GCF_046866305.1 Octopus bimaculoides | reverse complement strand
TGTGGTGGGGGGATTCTCAGACCTACAGAGCAAATGAATAATAATATAATCTCATATCTTAGATTTTTCTTTTCCTCGAAGTGGTTTTGTCTTCGGAAAGCAAAGATCAGTCGAAAGAATATCAGAATATCATATTAAAAATCGATCACCATGGAATATTCGCAGACCAGACTGAACTAAATTAAAACACACAAGTGTAAAATTATTTGTTTACCAAGTTATAAATCAAAACCGTATTTTGGAAGCTTGTGGAAGCTATACAAATCTGCAAAGATAGAATCAAATAATTCCTGTCTCTCTCGCTCGTCTTCTCTGTCTGTGTCCCCTTCTCTCACTCTCTCTCTCTATATCTCCCCCCTCTCTCTCCGTCTCTCTCTCTCCGTCTCTCTCTCTCTCTCTCTCTCTCTCTCTCTCTCTCTCTCTCTCTCTCTCTCTCTCTCTCTCTCTCTCTCCGTCTCTCTCTCGCAATTCCGATTAAATCCTTCTCATAAATTTCGAAATAATCAAAACATATCAACACGGAAGACAATGTAAAGGCCTGTATCTTGGACACACAAAATGGTGGATCTTTGACTGGAGACATACAAACTTGAGGATAGCAGTTTGGTGTTTGCGATCCGGATGGTGGTAATGAATGATGATGATGAAGATGGTAATGATGAGGATGATGATGATGATGAGAAGGAGGAGGAGGAGGATGTTGTAAAAGTAGGAGGAGGAGGGGGAGAGAGACAGAGAAAAATGTTAGTAGTAGATGACATGATGATGGTGATATTGATGCTGATAGTATTGGGATGATGATGATGGTGATGGTGATGATGACGGCGACGACGACGACAGTGAGATAGACGTTTCTTGATGCCTAATTATTGATTGAACCACGTGGTCAAAACCGTGTTATTTACTTTATAACGTACGTCTGAATATATTGACGTTTATGTTATAAATTCCCGTCTACGTGCGCGTGTTTTAGATCATATTTTCAAGTATTGAGACCCTTCAAACAGATATATTCACGTTGATACTTAAATATAATGAAGGCGCATGGCTCAGTGGTTAGAGCGTCGGGCTCACAATCATGAGGCAGTGAGTTTTATTCCCGGGTCGAGCTGCGTGTTGTGTCCTTGAGCAAGACACTTTATTTCACGTTGCTCCAGTTCACTCAGCTGTAGAAATGAGTTGCGACGTCACTGGTGCCAAGCTGTATCGGCCTCTTTGCCTTTCTCTTGGACAATATCGGTGGCGTGGACAGGAAAGGCTGATATGCATAGACGACTGCTGGTCTTCCATAAACAACCATGACTGGACTTGTGCCTCGGAGGGCAACTTTCTACGTGCAATTTCATGATCATACATGACCGAAGGAGATCTTTCCCCTTTACTTGAATATAAGTAAAGCTACAAATGTTAGGCCGAAATACACACAGCGTACGGCAACTTTCCGTGTAAACATTTAATTTCATACATCATACCCTTTTACTCTTTCACTTGTTTAGGTCATGAGACTGCGGCCATACTGGAGTACCGCCTTCAAGAATGTTTTACTCGAACTAATCTTCCCCACTGTTTATTCTTCTAAGCCTGATATTTATTCTATCAGTTTCTTTTGCCGAACCGTTCTGTTACAGGGACGTAAACGCAGACACACAGATACACATACACACACACATGCACACACACACACACACACACACATACACACACTTACACTCACACACACACACGCACACACATGCGCGCGTGTGTTTCAGAATAAAACCTTAGTTAAGTGTACAGACCAATACATAGGAAAGGATTCTTTCAGTTTCTACCAACCAAATCCACTCACAATGCTTTGGTCGGCCCGAAGCTATAGTAGGAGACACTTGACCATGTTGCCGCGCAGTGGGACTGAACCCAGAACCATGTGTTTGGGATGCAAACTTCTTACCAGAAAAGGATTTATATATAAATGCAGGCGTGTCTGTGTGATTAAATCTCGCTTTGCAATCACATGGTTTCAGATTCAATCCCACTGGCTTCTGAGTTGATTTGATGGACGAAAGCTGTGTGGAATTCCGTCCTATTCATATATATATATTTGCGCTTATATATGCCTTTGTGCTTGTGTTTGTCTCCCACAACCGCTTGATAACCGGTATTGAATTTTTCGCATCCCTGTAACTTAGTTGTTCGTCAAAAGATACCAATATAGTAAGTATTAGCCTTAATAATAAGTACTGAGGTTAATTTGTTCGACTCAATGCTTCAAGGCAATGCTCCAGCATAACTGCAGTCCATTTACTGAAACAAGTACAAGAGAACAGATATGTGTGTGTGGATATATGTGCGTCTAGGTGTATATGTATATAGCCATGTATGTATGTATGTATGGATGGATGGATGGATGTATTATGTATGTATGTTTGTATGTATGTATGTATGTATGTATGTATGTGTGTGTGTATGTATGAATGTCCTTATTCAGTCTTATTTCAAGATCTCTTGCTAACAGAGAAAGAGCCAGTTTCTAACCTAGATCCAAGGCTCCTTCATTGGAATTTCAACATCAACAGAATATTTTTGAATGTATGTATGTATGTATGTATGTATGTATGTGTGCATGTAGGTAGGTAGGTAGATAGGTAGGTAGGTACAGAAATAGGTGTATTATTAAGTAATTGCTATGAAAGCGCGTGTCTGTGTTCGATGATTGGAGACTCAGCTGTGATTAAAGCTCTGTCAGAGGGATTATATATATATATATATATATATATATATATATATATATATATATATATATATATATATATATTTGAGAGATTGAATCAGTATTCATACAAACAAGTAGAGTTTAATGCCACCTAAACACGCTGTTCCCTAGGAGTCAATGATACTGCTATTTTTAACACTAGGAGGATATCTCCTCGAGATGATTATATATTGCACTGTGCACTCGATATATAGTCTTGCAAGACATGTGGAAGCGTGCCACTTATTTTGCTACATATTGCGAGCTGGAGTGAACTACTGCTATGACTAGCGGACGAGTATTCATCACTGAGTATGACCATAAGAAGGTCGAAACCGTATGGCCTGATGGTCTCGGAGCTTAAATAGTAAGGAGTTCTCTCCCCGCTGGCAATATATAACGAGTGCAATGTCCTTTTCTAGAGGAGGTGTCCTCCCGGGGTTATAAATAGCAATATGATCGGTTCATATATATATATATATATATATATATATATATATATATATATATATATATATATAGGGGTCACTGGGAAACTCTGAGTTTCCCAGTAACGGTGATTTGTTTCTTGGGTTGTTTTTCTTTTCCATATTATTTCGCATGCTTTCAACGAATGTGACATCGAAATCACGCGCAAACGGCTCCTTTCCCTAGAAAGGGAAAGATTTGGTTGCTCTTTCTTGCACGCCCTGCTTTTACCTAACAGGTGTTTCTAGTCCTTTATCGCAAATAGCTGTTACATGGTAGCAGGGGGTGCTAGAAATAGCAGCCAAATCTTTAGGGGAAAGTTACTTTGAATGCATTCGAAAGAAACCTATGTGGAAAATACTATTTCACACCGAGGTTACGAGCGGGTCTTTTGCGAAATATTTACCGCATTTTTAAAGTCTTTTCCTTTAAAATATCTTGCCCATCATAATTTGTCTAATGGAAAGGTTATAATTTCTTCTCTCATACATACACACATACATACATACATACATACATGTACGTTCTGTACGTTCATACATACATATATACATATATACATGCATATACATATATACGTATATGCATATATGTATGCGCATGTACATATATATATATATATATATATATATATATATATATATATATATATATATATATATATACATACATACATACACAAAAACACAAGTGAGAGCGAGATGCGTTCATACATACCTACATACATACCTACATACATGCATTCATACTGGATGGAAGCCGACTCGATAATAAACAATGGGTTTTCATTAAGTTACAAATCACTATGGCTGACTCTCAATGCGAATTGCCCGATGAAGCGATTCCCAACGTGGATACTCCAGGTCACTGGACTGTCGTAAATAAACCACTGCATTTGACGTTCGTAATGAGAAATATCTTACTCAAAAATGGATAGAAACGAAAGAAAGTAACACGGAACACATTTCGTTGGAATTACACATATTTTATAACAATTGGTGCCCTTTCCACCACACTCATGAGGTGAGCGTGTCCTAAACTTACGAAACTTTAAGTAATATGAAGCTAGGTTAAACGGTTATTAAACCTATATGCATATACGTACGTGTATATGTGTGTATATGTATATTTGAACCGCTACTAATAGCACTTGTAGTCTCTATGAAGTGGACATGAAGTCATAAAAATCAGAGAGAATAAATGTTTATTTATAAGTTTAATTGTAAATGACTAACTACATAATGAGATTGTCAATAATCATTAAATTTGCACAAACTCATACACATACACGCACACACAAACACACACATACTCTCACGCAGGCGCGTATATGAAGTTGCATACGTAAGTACGCACAAGCTAATAGACAGAAAGAGAGAGAGAGAGAGAGAGAGAGAGAGAGAGAGAGAGAGAGAGAGAGAGAGAGAGATATGTACAAGTATAATTACGTTTGAAATGCTGTATTCAGAACACACACACCTACTTTTCTGATTTCTTGCAATAAAATATAATTTAGTTTTCCACTCAAGTAATAGTTTTATTGGCAAATTTATATAACTATCTGTCTCCCTCATTCTCTCAATGTGTATATATGTATATATATATATATATACTAACTGAGGATATTCCCAGTACTCATTACAATGCTTAATTTCTCTCAGACGAAAAATGAAATCAAGACATAGGACAGATAATAGAAGACGTAGGCAAATTCATTCACGAAACAATAATACAAATATGTGTGAAATCGGAAAAATGACGATCGTTTGGTCAGATGAGTGGAAAGCTGCAAATATATAATCAATGGAAACATAAAGAAGGGAATTGTAAAGGAGTTCTATGAGAAAAAGGAACAAAAGTTTGAAAAGTAAAGTAAATGTTATTTAGAGAAAAGGCACTTAATTTGGTGACTATGTATCATTGATATAGTTCCACTGATCGTGAGAATCAAATATCGGTTGCAACGGTTACAACCGCCAATTTTAAGTGCAGGTGTTAAGAAAGTACATGTTACATGTTTTAGCACATAAGGCCGCAACGTTTAGAATCGATAATCTTAAGTGCAGGTGTTAAGAAAATACATGTTACAGCAAACTGAATGCTAATATAATTGATGAACATTTTAACCACACAACAATTTAGGCCAAATTTCGTTAAACAGCCAATCAAAAATCATCTTACGCTTTGCTTGAGTGGCCTAGGTAAAAATTTATTTGTCTTAACCCATCCTTAGCGCATATTCCATATGTGGATGACATTTGAAGAAAATCGGTTGAAAACTTTTAAAGTTATGGCAGAAAATAACATTCATATGAGAATTTGCATTGACATGTCCTATTGATTTTTTTAAAAATCAATAGCGAATAAAAATTATCGATTTACTTTGAAATACCCAGTACGTAAGTGACCGCATGGCATAAGCTCCAAACACCTGCCAAGTTACATCAAGATCGGTTGGATAGTCTCAGAGGAGTTAAAGTAACAATTTCACAAACACACAGCCGCAAACAGATAGAAATTGCCATTTACATATACATATATATAAAGAGAAAGAGAGAGAGATACACACATATAGATACATACATAACTATGTACATAGGTATATTTTTATATATATATATATATATATATATATATATATATATATATATATATATATATCACTGTATATGAATTTATGTATACGTGTGTGTGTGTGTTTGGGTGTGCTGTTTTGTACTGTAATAAATGTCTGTATGTTTTCAGCCGACTTTGCATACATATCCCTAGGACATCCTTCATTCACCAAAAACTAGGTCTGTAGAAACGGTATAAAATATTTGCTGACAATTCATTATCGTGGCTGCATCACTTGTGTTGGATAAGTTTATATATATATGTATGTATGTATGTATGTATGTATATACATATTTCTACTATATATACATATATGTGTGTGTGTGTATGTGTGTGTGTGTGTGTGTGTGTGTGTGTGTGTGTGTGTGTGTGTGTGTGTGTATAGAATACAGTTCTATATTTAAGAGATGATGAATTATGTACATTATTTAAGTTGAGTGGGAATAGGGGCAATTATGCAGATAAACAAATTAGTTACATCTAATATATTAAGTATATTAAATGTGTAACTGTATTACTTTGGGTGTGTAATATAAAATATGTATATATGTAAATTTGCAAAACGTGACGAATTTTTAAGTAGAAATATGCAGATATTTATATTAATAAGTCCAGCTGATACAGAGAAACAAGAGAGAAAGTTAAAGGGTAGATAGAAGTGTTTTAAGTCGAACAGTTGTTTCTGGAGTCTCAGTGATGCATAATAATGTTGATAGGTTTAGTTCATCAAAATATGTGGCGGTATGGACGAAATTAAGATCTGAAATGTAAGATCTCATCTACCCTGATGATCGTCTTATCCAATGTTGATTGTACCCATACGGCCATATATTATAATGAACTAAATCTAAAAACGTTATTATGTATCGCCGTGACCCCAGAAACAGTTGTTGGACTTGTAACGCCTTCCTTCTACCCCTTTAATTCTCTCTGTCGTTTGTACTCTGTGTATAAATTGGACTTATTAATATAAATACCTATATATTTATACTTAAGAATTCATCATCTGAAAGTCTCCACTCACTTTCGTTTTGCATGTATACATTTATACATATTGTGTAATTCATACCTAAACTATTATATTTATATATTTAATATATTTCATGTACCTAATTTGTTTATCTGCATAATTGCGTCTCTCTCTCTCTCTCTCTCTCTCTCTCTCTCTCTCTCTCTCACACACACACACACACACACACACACTATCTCTCTATATCTATCTATCTATCTATCGATCTAAATAGATTAATAGATAGATAGATAGATAGATAGATAGATAGATAGATAGATAGATAGATAGATAAAGCGAATGAACAGGCGAATAATTTGCATTAATTTAGAGCAGGGAATTTATTATTTCTACTTAATTGTAGAGTTATTGCAATAGAATTATTGCATCAGAGTACTTGAATGTATCATAAACAGAAGGAAATAAGATGTGCAAATAGCCAATAGCAGGGCATATGGTGTACTTCTCAGCGAACGAGCCATATTATAGCAGAGGAAGAATTGAGGAAAATCTTTAGTAGAAGATATATAATAGAGAATAATAGTAGATACCCGTACCACCGTCGAACAGAGAGTTAGGTAGATTGTCAGTGGAAGGCATTTGTGTCCGCTCCAGTTTTTGTTCTTGTATACGTTCATTTGCCTTTCCCGGAGGCTTAATGCTTTTAGCTTAAATT
>NC_142943.1:41815456-41825456 GCF_046866305.1 Octopus bimaculoides | reverse complement strand
TAATGAATTAAAGTTTTGGTTAACCGTGTACAAGTTCCTGTTTCAAGCATAAGGTAAAAACTTATACCTACTGCTCTCATCACCGACGATGTTCCATAGTATAAATTGACGAGTATCTCTACAAACGTATACAGCAATATATATATATATATATATATACACACTGCAGTATATCAAAACATATTATGCAGTGAATGCAGTTTTAATCACTGCAGAATATGTTTTGATCACTTCAGGCGTGGGTATGTAGTAAGAAGCTTGCTTCCGAACCACATGGTTCCAGGTTCAGTCCCATGCGTGGCACCTTGGGAAAGTTTCTTTTGCTATATCTTCTGATCGACCAAAATCTTGTGAATGGATTTGGTAGATGGAAACTGAAGAAAGCCCGTCGAATGTATGTACGTGTGTCTTTGTGTTTGTGTCGGTTCCCTACTGCTGCTTTAGAACCACTGATGGTTAGTTAGGAGTTCACATATCCATAATTGAAGCTTTTGAAAGAATAAAGAATCCTGGGGTCTATCTGTTCAACTAAAATTCTTCAAGGCGGTGCCCCAGTATGACCGCAGTCTAATGAGTGAAACAAGTAAAAAGATGTTGTACCAAGATGTACCAAAAGACCACGTGGTCATGACTGGACTGACTACACATGTGACCATAGTCCTGCGCAGTCCAGTTAAACTTGTGGTAAATAACCAAGCAACTTGTACGTTTGCGTAAGTGAATAGAGATGGATCTGATTGTCCAGTCGGAGGGACGAAATGGCTTGGGGCAAAACAATAACAATGACGGCGACAACAATACAGTAACTACAAATTAAGATGCACATCAAGTCTCCTAGTTCAGATTCTCAGCTGCCGGATACAGAAGCAAGAATGCCGGAGTCTTTCCCGATGTTTTCCTGCGATGTTCCGATGTTTCATACACACATCGTCCGCACAAAATAGCGTTTACAATCATTAAAAGCAATATTCAAATAACCACACGCACGCACGCACACACACACACACACACACACACACACACACACACACACACACACACACACACACACACACACACACACAAGTATAGTTCAAGATTTAAAAATTCACACGGTTTATCGATTGTTTCTCCAGTTCGATTCACGTTAAAATGTCATTTGGTTTTGTTTCAAATGTTAACATAGTTTCGTGTTTACCGTGTTTTTCTCTCAAATCTCTCCCCTCCAAGTTCCCTCCCCTGCCACCAGCAGACAAAATTAGAAAACAGTTAGAAAACAGAAAAGAAACAAAGTCTCAGAGAAAATTCCATGATTCAACCGAGACGTTGTTCTCCATTTAACTTGACAGTAAGAGCGGCCTCGATTGTCTCGAGTTCGAATCACCTGCGTATGTTTTTTTCTTTTCTTTTAATGTGGTTCGCTTCCATTTCAGAGCCAAACTGGATTGAGCACACATAACAACGAAGCATTCCATTTGTGACCGACTCGTCCGTCTGTATAGGTTTATCAGGGGCTATATTGTTCAACGTATATATATATATATATATATATATATATTCTTATTTTAGGCTATACAAAGTGACGTAAGCTGTGTTTCATCGATGTGTAAGCCATGGTGAGCCTTAATTGAGAAACCTATAATGGTTTAAAATTCTGGCATATAACCAGCAATTTCGTGGGAGAAAGTAAGTCGATTATATCGACCCCAGTGCTAAACTGGTACCTATTTTATCGGCACCGGAAGAATGACAAGCAAAGACGAAGTCCCTGGCATTCGAAATCAAAACGCAAGATCGAATGAAATGCTGCTAAACATGTTGTCTGATGCAGTAACGGTTCTACCAACTCACCTCCTTAGACACCAGTTATGAAAAGCGTTACAGCCGTTTCTCCTCTTGCAGTTTTTAGTCAATATGTTTCCAGGGCTGCGTCAGACAGACTTCTACCTTCTACCAGGTCAACAGACTTCTACTAGGTGCCTTCTTTCCCTGCATGTTTTGGTGAATGTTTTATCTTTTATCTCTTTCAGTCATTAGACTAAGGCCATGCTGGAGCACCAACTTGAAGAACATGTAGCCGACTGAATAAATTCTAGCAATTATTTTTTTTTCTCTAAGCCTGGTACTTATTTTATCGCTCACGTTTTGCCGAACTCCTGACTTACGGGGGCGTGAAGAAACCAGCACCGGATGTGAAGCAATAGTGGAGAACAAACACAGACACAAAGACACACACACACACACACACACACTCACACACACACTCACACACACACTCACACACACACTCACACACACACACATAAACATATGTATATACACATATACATACATACTTACAGACAGACAGACAGACATGCATGCAGACATAGATACATGCTAAAACTGAGCGCTCGTCTCGCAACTGGAGTTTTAGAAGACTTTGATCAGACATACTTATATCACGGTGCTGATATATATTTATCTATTAGGGATATATATATATATGGGAGAATATACAAAAAATAACAACAGACGAGGACAGGTGGTGTAAATAACAAAAGTATATATTAGTATGACGCTCGGGAATACGGAAAGTCTTTGACGTTTCGAGCTACGCTCTTCAACAGAAAGAATACGGAGATATATATATATATATACATACATATATATATATATATATATATATATATATATATATATATATATATATATATATATATATATATATATATATATATATATATATATATATATATATATATATATATATATATATGCGTATGTGCGTGTGTGTGTGTATTTAAGGTATATTCCGTAAAGGTCGTAGAAGAGTACTGCATAAACTGTCCAACAGTATTCCTTCCTGTTAACTCTAACTTATTCAATCTTATTCAATTGTATATATACATAATATATATATATATATATATTCAATACGAGAATGTTAGATCCACATTAGAGATTAAATAATCCAAAGAATTCCACTGGTTAATCACTATCATATAAGGAAAAACGTTCGAGTATATGTTAGGGATTATTATAGTAAGACATATTAGTAATATTGAAACAAAGAAAATGGATAATTATAAATGTATAAATAATTTATTTGTACGATATAAAGATGTTGAAATAAGTTATAAGTAGTAAAGCTCTAAAATAAATGGCAATTACCCAAAACCTACATATATATTTCGATTCATGCCCATAGGTCATACGCAATTCTAAGTATTTGGTCATATGCTAAGAATTGGTATCATTTTCAACTATATGGGGCAGAATCTCGTCAGAGCTTTATGAACTTATAGAACAAAGGTTAACATATGTCTTCAAAGGATGCAGGCAAATTACTAAATTTAAGAAGTTCGATCCTATCTATAATGCTTATGTGTCTAGTGTGTTGTAGATATTAATAAAGATAAAATAAAATAAAATAAAAATAACAAAAATAAGGGGAAAGAAAGAAGATTAAAAAAATCAATAATAAATACAAATTAAAGAAAGAAAAGAAACATATAAATGTATTTAAAATATTTATAGCATAAATTTAAATAAAAGGAAAGAATAACACTTAAACATGCAAGGGTGGAATTTTATAATAAAATAAATGAAGGATAAGTTAGATCGTAAAAACATTATTAGTAAACCGTTATAGATAAATCATTTCAATTAGCTTTGGTGATAGATAGAATGCAGGAAGACCATAAATGAGTAGCCCTCACTTCATTATGTATTATATTTAAAATCCAGTATTGTTGAAAGTTAGAGAAAATTGACCGTTAAGCGATGTATCTTGAAAACTTTACTCATAAACTGTTAGTCGTCGATATATAAAATGTACATATTCAAACTCATGTGTTTACACATTGGCACATGTATACATATATATATTTACACGTATACATACATATGTGTGTGTGTGTGTGTTTGTGCGTGTGTGTGCGTGTGTGTGCGTGTGTGTGCGCGTGTAAATATATATATACATAAATATTAATATTTATATATATATATATATATATATATATATATATATATATATATATATGTGTGTGTGTATATGTTTGTGTGTCTGTGCTTGTTCCCCCAACATCGCTTGA
Source organism: Octopus bimaculoides (assembly GCF_046866305.1). Taxonomy (NCBI): domain Eukaryota; kingdom Metazoa; phylum Mollusca; class Cephalopoda; order Octopoda; family Octopodidae; genus Octopus; species Octopus bimaculoides. Next base: position 41,821,401 of record NC_142943.1, on the reverse strand, counting down.
CAACCGATGCTGGTGTGTTTACGTCCCAGTAACTTAGCGATTCGACTAAAGAGACCGATAGAATAAGTACTAGGCTTCCAAAGAATAAGTCCTGGGGTCGATTTGCTCGACTAAAGGCGGTGCTCCAGCATAGCCGCAGTCAAATGACTGAAACAAATACAAGAGTACAAGAGTATATATATACATATATATAAATATATACATATACATACATATATATAGACATACACATACACACACATATATATATGCACTTATACATACACACAAGCGTATATCGACACAAAATATATAGTTATACTTATATATATAGACTCTAAGTCAAAGATATATATCTATTAAATTTATTTTTATATTTATTATCAGAAAAGTTAAGTTGTTAGGGTCATGTTATGGGAAGTTTGACATTTAGAATTGTTCGGTTAAAAGATCAGAAAAAAAGAAAAGTTGAAAAGAAAAAATAAACTATAATATAATGAAATAAAATGTAGTAGAATGTAAGGGAGCATGTATTTGGGGGGGTGTTATTATGTAGCGTAATATGTTAATAATTGATAATTATTAACTAAATGAATATGTAAATTGGAGATTATTTTATTATAAGTGGAAATAGCGTATTACGTAAGATGAAGAAAAACGGAGTATTTATACTTACGCTTTATGGTCGATTCATTGCTAAAGCAGATTAGAACTGTTTAGTAATTCAACCAAGTATTGATATTAAAAGATAACTAGAGAGTTATGAATTATAATATAATTTCATTTACTCGGGAAAAGTAAGAAAGATGTAACGGATATGTTATAAATTTATAGTTAGGGGAACGTTATTTACATATATTACGAAATAAATGAGATTGAACGATTCTTGGAATATAACCATTTATATATCTGATTATGCACATGTTAGAAATAAGTATATTTAGGCAAGATATAAAATGTGTTATATTGTATAAGATTATAGATATAAATTCTGGTTCCAATAAAGATCTCATTAATTCAGTTTCAAATTTAGTGAAGTATTAATGGTTACTAAGGGACCTAACAATTAGTGATATTAACAATTACAGAATGATGAATGATATTTGTGAAATAGATATTTAGGAGTGTGTAGGCAAGGCGAGAATTTTTCAACTCTCTCGTTTAATAATTTGTTGCTAGAAAAAAGAATACTGTATCGTTCCGAGGTGCAGAATCGACAATTTCTATCTGGTGGATGGTAAGATTTTGCAGAATACATAGTCTTCAATCTAATCCTTAAACTGATACTACTGTCTTTTAATTTCAAGATGAATTTACTAAGGCTAGTCGAAGAACGTTTATTGGGATTTCTAAAGGAATATTCATGGTTGGCCGATCTTATTATCATATATGACTCCGTAGAGCCAACATAGAAAAAGAGTTTACCTCCAGCTTCGATAATAGCTTGGTATACTAAATTCTTTCGTTAATTATTACATTTACATTGCTCTCTGACCCTACAATCACAGAACTTACTAACATTATCACTAGAATTTGCAGAGGGTCGCCTTCACCAATAAAGAGTAAAGCGTTGGCTTCTGAAGGGTTTCATCAGAACCTAAAGAAGAAAATGAAGCACCAAAGGTGTGGAGCATATCACCTATGATTCAAACCATACAGCTCTGCAAGCAGAACTGAATAGTCATCAGTAAAGTCATAGACGGGAAGTAAGAAGAAAAAGGATTCACAACGAAGCAAGTCAGAGAGACGGCAATCATTTGCGAAGAAGCGGGAATCCCCATGGATGGATGAAAACGAGAAACTCTGAGTTGCGACTGATGCACACATTTTTATTGCCGTTTCCCTCCTCCTTTACACAACTGAATATTTTTGCTCCCAATTGCATCTCAAGCCACCTAAAACCTAAAGTTCCCTGCACATATTCATACAGACACAAACACACACACACACACACACACACACACACACACACACAAGGAGAGAGAGAAATACATATACAGATAAGTACATACACGCACATACATAAATACATACATTCACATATTCATACATATATGTATATTGTATTCTATAATCATGTGCATTTTATGCGTGCGTATATATCTATGTATCTGCATATGCATGTATACACATAAATCTGTGTGCGTGTGTGTATGTACCTGTCAATAATTGTTCATGTGTATATGTCTATGTATGAATATATATCTATATATATGTGTGTGTGCGTATGTGTGTGTGTGTATTGGCATATGTATGTGTGTGTATATATTTATATATTTGTATATGTGTATATATATATATATATATATATATATATATATATATATATATATATATATATATATATATATGAATGTATATACATGCATATATATCTATGTATATGTGTGTGTGCGTGTGTAGGTGTGTATGTTTGAAATAGCGAAATATGTGTGAAATGCATATATACAATATATATGAATGCATCCATGGCCACCCGCCTGTCTACGCACGTCAGTGGTGTGATATGGAAACCAGTGATGCGTGTGAAGAGAGAAGACGGCCACTGTTAATTGGATGTCTGTCAATGGTGTTTTAACCAACTACATATCTGAATGTTGCATTATATCACTTCAAAGGCTTGATCTTTTCAGAGAATGACCTTTAACGAATGGATCAAATTGGCACCATTCCTTCACTATCATCAAATATTATACTTTTACAGCGCATGATATTTCAAATGTATTTCATATGCCGTGCCAAGAATATGATAAAGTCGCACTTCAGCACTCCATAACCATACAACAGCTACTGTGTATTAATAATTCCACATCTTGATTCTAATGAAGATGAAGATGACAATCTATTTCCTGAGATATTTGATCAAAGAATTACAGTTTTAGGATTACTTCTAGCCTTTAGAAGAATATTTGTGTAACACTTGTCATTGTAGTTATCGGTGTTGGTTTCCTTGTGATTGCTGTCATCGTCGTCGGCGTCGTCGGCGTCGGCGTCGTCGGCGTCGGCGTCGTCGGCGTCGGCGTCGTCGTTGTTGTTGTTGTTGTTCAGCTACGCGTCAGTCATGATTAAACAGGCCGAAGATGAAAGGCGTACCGGCAAGTACAATCATCTATTTTACAGGCTTCTATGAATATATTTTCTAGTAACTCTCCACTTTTACTTCTCAAACACAAGAGTGTGTGATTCCAGAGAGATTTGACTGCTGTATCTAACAGATCAAGGGAACATGCAGGATCTGCCAGAATGAATTTTTCATTTTCTCTAACATTTATAGAAGAATGCTGCACTACTGTGAGATGTAATTAGGATCTGTTGTTGTTGTTATTTTGCCTCAGCTCAGCGATCATCAAGCAAAATCATTCCAGCCGCGATCGTCTCGTCTTTTTGAGACACTGTATTATAGCTATAACTACATTTTCTGACGTCGAGAGAGGATGTTACATACAGTTGAACTTTACATTTTCTTGTGTCAACCTGTTTGTGAAGCTTGATACCAGGTGAAAATGTTTCTTCTGAATAAATCATAAAGATATAAAATTAATAGTACAAATCTATATGCATATCTTTGCGTGTGCATGCGTATGGAAGTAAATTTATAACCACGCACATAGACTCATATATATAATGTATGCATCTACATAATGTATAGTAATATATATTTCTCTGTATGTGTGCATTTATATACACGTACATATGCGTGTGTGCTTGTGTGTGTTTGCCTGATTTTGTGTGTTTGTATGTAAGTACGTATGCTTATATATATTGCTTATTATTTTTCGTTCCCTTCTGGGGCTACAACCTATAATGATATTGACCACGTGACAGTTAACATCCGATTTACAAACCATTATATTTCCTTTCATTCTAGTAACAAATGATGTTCTTTGTATAATTATCATACTGGTGAAGCCACACACTCTTTAACACTGTCATACAAGTATATAGGTATATATAAATATATAGGCGCAGGCGTGGGTGTGTGTAAGAAGCTTGTTTCCCGATCACATGGTTCTGGGTTCGGTCCCACAGTCTGGCACCTTGGATGTCTTCTACTATCGCTTCCGGGCGACCAAAGCCCTGCGAGTGGGTTTGATAAATGGAAACTGTAAGAAACCCGTCGATAGAATAAGCACGAAGCTGACAAAGAGTAAGTCCAGGGTCGATTTCTTCGACTAAAAGCCGGAGACCCAGCATGGCCATAGTCAAGTGACTGAAGCAAGTAGAGGAATAAAAAAATACATATATATATATACAATAGGCGTCTTTCAGTTTCTGTCTACTAAAGCCACTTAAAATTATAAGTCCTTGATCGGCCCTGGGTTATGCTAGAACACATTTGGCCAAGGCTCCGCACAGAAGGAATAAACCATGCGACTGGAAAGCAAACGTCTTAGCGACTGCGCCTACATACTCATATACATACATACATACATACATACATACATACATACATACATACATACATACATACATATAACATACATGCATACATACATACATAAATACATACATATAACATACATACATACATACATACATAAATATATACATACATATAACATACATACATACATACATACACACGTATACCCATACGTATACTTATATGTATGTGTGTGTGTGTGTATGTGTGTGTGTGTGTATGTGTGTGTGTGTGTATGTGTGTGTGTTGATATAATAATGTGATATTGGTCAGTCTCCGTCAATCGTTTACCACCACTGCCACCATCATCACGACCACCACCGCTATCATCATCATCATCATCATCATCATAAAAATAACCGTCGCTTAACATCAATGCTTCGTTATCCAATTTGTATACGCTCGCTGTCTCAGTGTTCGATTACAGCTGCGATCGCTCAAATAGAATTTAATTTGCATCAGAACAAGGTCAGCAGGATTCGCAAGAAATGTCAAATGATTCCGGTTATTCTTTGTTCACCATTTTGTATGTCGGAATAGCAATAAACACTTTTGCCAAATTATTTCGTCCAATAACATCACGCAGAGAAGAAGAGAGAGAAAGGGGAAGGAAGAGAGAGGGGGGAAGAGAGAAAGAATGAGAGACAGAGACAGATTACAAACTATCTCTGTCTTCAATCGTTGATGATGAAGATTCTGTTAATAAAACACATCGTTCATGTTTTAATCAATCGAGCCAAAGAAACAAGCAAAACACTTTGATTTCATCGTTTTCTTTGCTTCGTTTCCGTTATTGTTTGTTTCTCATGTGTTTGCGGTCGTTCTTGTCTTCTGTTTTATTGGCAGCATGTATAAATGTACCTGAGGTGCTCCCATTAAATCAAGCACCAAAACTCATTTTTAATACATCTCAATAATTCTTGGATGGAATACACGTCTCTTTCGTCTTTCCTCATGGCTGATATTTTGCCAAATAAATAGTAAGTTCCAGAAAAATGTCTTTTATGAACGTTTTATGAATGACCAGTAATTGCGTTTAATCTTCTTTTTGTCCAACAATGGTGAATTCTCCAACGTTTTCCGTTTCTTCTCTTCTATGTCTTTTACTTCTCGAGCTTATATTCTCCTATTGCATCTTTCTCTTTCATTCTTTGTCTATCGTCTTTTGCTTGTCTATCTATCTATCTATCTATCTATCTATCTATCTATCTATCTATCTATCTGATATTAATCTATTTATCTATTTATTTATTTCATTTTCTATGTCTGAATATCCTGAATATAATGTTTAGGTCAAGTTCTTCTTCTTCTTCTTCTTCTTCTTCTTCTTCTTCTTCTTCTTCTTCTTCTTATTATTATTATTATTATTATTATTATTATTATTATTATTATTATTATTATTATTATTATTATTATTATTATTATTATTATTATTATTATTATTATGAAGGCGGCAGAATGGCAGAGTCGTTAGAACGCCTGGCAAAATGTTTAGCGGCATTCGACCCATCTTTAGGTTCTGAGTTCAATTTCCTGCGAGGTC
>NC_142943.1:41792956-41805456 GCF_046866305.1 Octopus bimaculoides | reverse complement strand
ATACAACATAAAAACATATACTTCACACCAACCACATAAAGCGGCACAATACATAACACACGCCTTAGTAATCACGCAAACACCACAATATAACACACTGTTACACCATCATCGAAACATAAATTCCGTTATACAAGCCGTTGTAGTTGCAGTGATGGAAATATGAAAATGGAAATACGAAACAAAATAACAGTAGTATGACTGAACAATATTCTCTACACTAAACACTTATGATATAGAATAATTGATATAGAGACAGAAGAAGTATAAATAACAAAAGGTAATATTTATCTCCACTTAAATGTGGATGTGTGTTGTGCGAGAGTACGACGCCCCCCTGATGAGAATGGACTGGGCCACTACAGATAAATAGTAGCGCTTCATATGTTGATAATTCTAAGTTAGAGTTCAAAATTTACAGTTCGAGTTAGCGTGTGGGGATTGTTGATTCTTAAAAGTTTGTTGTTACGTTCCAAGTGATTACTGCCGTTTGATTCGATTATATTTTTACTACACTGTTGCAGTGTAATCGTTTGTCCATAAGGATATAACAATGTGTTAGAACACAAAATACTACGATAGTTACCATGTGAAAACCTCTGGCTAAATTGTCAGACAAGAAGTACACCAAAATTTCACTGCATCTCTGACTGATGTCATCCATAGCAAATACCTGCCTGGATGACTGAAGGAACAATATACCTTCTACCAAAAACTGAAGACACAAAAATCCAAAGAACTACCGACAAATAACATGTCTCAACACCACTTACAAGATCCTTACATCCATATTAACCGAGAGAATATACGCTTTCCTTAGACAGAGGTCTATCCTTCCACAAGCTCGAAAAGGCTGTAAAAGGAATGGGTGCAAAGATCAATAACTCATAAATAAAATTATTGTAGAGAATTGCCGGAGCAAAGAGAAGAACCTGACTATGGCATGGATAGACAACAGGAAAGTGTTTGATAATGTCCCACATAATTGGATACTCAAGGCCCTTGAGAAATACAAGATCTCTCCTGTCATCTCCAAATTCCTATAAGGTAGCACGGCCAAGTGGAACACACGTCTTTTTTCTAAACCATGGTGCGGGATGAGCCAAACAAATAACATCAACATCAAGCCAGGAATCTTTCAAGGTGACTCCCTCTCTCCATTACTCTCTCAAACGAACTAAATAACACCAGGTATGGCTTCAAAGTTTACATTACGACAATAAGCCATCTGTTTTATATGGTCGATCTGAAGCTGTCTGCTAGAAATGAAGAAAAGCTAGTAGGGTTGCTAAAAACTGGTAAAGAATTCAGTAATGATATCGGGATGATCTTTGGCATTGATAAGTGTGCTAAAGCAACTTTTGTAAAAGGCAAGCTCAGGAAAACGGCTTCCGTTAAAATGGATACCGACACAACTATCAAGGAGCTTGACCCACAACAAAATTACAAATACCTGGAGATAAACGAAGGACATGGTAAACAACATGCTACTATGAAGGAAAAAATAAGACAGGAGTATTACAGGAAAATAAGACTTATACCAAAAACTGAACTCAACCCTAAAAGTCGTATCGAAGCCATTAGCGCCTTGGCACTTCCAGTCGTCCAATATAATTTTAACATAATTAATTCGAATCTTACAGAACTCCAGCGTTTGGACAGGAAGACAAGAAGACGACTAACTTCTGAGAACATGCAACACCCAAACGCAGATGTTGATCGTCTGTGCCTACCAAGAAGTAATGTTGGAAAAGGAAGGCCTGTGCTATAAGACCTCCACAATAACAATGAACAGGTACTAATCTAGTACAGAGGACTGGACGCTGCGACATGTGTGCAAACACGAATGTAGCCAAAAATCACGTTTCTATTATCAAGGAAGCTTGCAAATTCGCAAGAGATCTTGGCATTAACCCCTAAAATAGTTGAAGTCCCTGAAACTACTGTCACAAAACATGCCAAATGGATCAAGCAGACAGCAAAAATGAACGGGCAAGAAACAAATTGAGGAGCAGTGGATCCAGAAGCCTCTGCATGGACAGTATATACTTAGAAGTCAAAATGCTGATGTAAATCAAGGAACAACCCATCAGTGGCTGAGAATTTCAGGAATCAAAACAGAGATTGAAGGTTTCATATTGGCAGCACAAGATCAAAGCTTGCTTACCAAAAAAACTACCAGGCAAACGTTCTTCAAATGCAGATTCTGCGACACATTAACGAAACAATAGACCGTCTCGTATCAGGATGTCCTGTGCTGACACCAGACGAATACAAAAATCGCCACGATAGGGTAGGAAGGTATTTATTTTGGAAAATATGTAAACACTACTAAATCAGCATTCCTGCTTACTGGTATGTACATCATAGTCTGGGATTTTCCAGTCAACACTGACAGAACAATCCAAGCTAATCGACTGGAAATAATTATTAAAGACAGGGAAGAAAATACCTGTAGACTAATCGATGTAAATGTTCCCACTGATAAAAACATATCTGTAAAGGAATATGAAAAATAAAGCAAATATAAGGACCTGGAAATCAAAATACAAAAGATGTGACATCTTAAAGGAGAACAGTTCCTGCTATTGTAGGTGCCCTAGGTGTGTTAAAAAAAAAGGGATGTCAGAAACATCTAAATAAGATCCCAGGAGAACCATATCTCAGAGAAATTCAAAAGATTGTACTGACAAGTACTGCCCACACCCTTAGAAAAACTCATCCATTTAAATGTCTGTGTTGTATTACATGAAGATATTTCACTAATGCCCCTGCCACTTCCCCTCCCCAAGCTTTCAGTCATAATGTAACACCTCTTATTCATCATTCGCCCCAGGACGTTGGGTGTGTCTCGGCAAGTGATTGTAACAAACATACAGATCAAAAGTAAATAATAATAATAATAATAATAATAATAATAATAATAATAATAATAATAATAATAAAAATAATATCAATAACAATGGTATACACATGCATACATATATTCTTGCATACATACACATCAACATACACATATGTGTGTGCATCTATATATATATATATGTATATATGTATGTCTCTCTCTCTCTATCTCTCTTTGTGTGTATATATATATATATATATATATATATATATATATATATATATATATACGTTAATATATATATATATATATATATATATATATATATATATATATATATATATATATGTATGTATGTATGTATGTATATATAAACAGAATAAAAAGCAAATCAAAAGCAAATACAAAAGACCACACACTAGCACACACATATACGCGCGCACACACACACACACACACGATGGGTTGTCCTACAAAAGCAGACAAAATAATGTGCGGAAGGAAAGTGATACTTTTGTTTTTCTTTTTTCATTTATAAGAAAGTGAAATGAAACGCATCATTGGAATATTGCTTTGGCATCCATTTGTATTGAGTGATGCGGCGTGGGGTGTAGGTTGCGTGTTTATTTAGGTATGTGGTTGCGTGTTTGCATGTTTGTGGGTGTATAGTTGTGTGTGTGTGGGGGTGTATGTTTGTGTGCGTGGATGTTTGGATGTCTGTGCGTTTGAGGGGTTGTGTGTCTGTGTTTGTACCTATATATTTGGATGTGTGTGTGTGTGTGTGTGTGTGCCTATATTTTTTATGTGTAATACGTTGGGTTGAGGGTTGGGTTGGCAATGATTGGACAGTTGTCGCAATTTATCTTCTGCCAGTTGACTGACTGACAGCTAGTAGTAATAGTGGGCACTCGGTAACGGTGGTGGTGGTATGTATGTTTGTATGTATGTATATACATACCGTCACACACACATATATGTGTGTGTGTCGTGTATATATATATATATATATATATATATATATATATATATATATATATATATATACATATATACAGATATAAGTATACAATTGGAGAATATATACCTATGTAATTATATATATACACAGACACATATATCTGTGTTCATGTCTATATATATATGTGTGTGTATGTATATATGTGTGTATATATGTATATAGATAGATACATACATATATACATATATATATGTATGTATATGTATGTGTGTATTATATATATATATATATATATATATATATATATATATATATATATATATGGTGGTGACGGTATGTATATACATACATATAAATGTTTATATACATATATATCCATATATAAATGTATTATATGTTTTATATATGTGCATAAATACACACACATTCACGCACACGCATACACAAACACGCCTCTGCGCACGCACGCACACTCGCATATATGTATTTCGAATGGTTTTTACAATTGAATATATTTGAAACTGCGCCATCTTTCAATTCTACACTCTTTCTCCGTTACATAAACTAGAGTTTACATCGTAAAGTGTCATCGTGGATATTGTCTTATCTTAAAAGAAAGCACGCGAAATATTTCCTGGTTTTTCACCTTATTAATTAAGATGGCAACACTCCATATATTTTCACGGATAGCGCCGTTTTTATATCTTATTGTCATGGAACAATCATAAATTTAGATGTGCGGATGAGCGCTTGTCGTTACATCTGCCTGATATAGATAGTCAGGGCCAGTGCTGTGCTTCACATCTCACTGAATTCACGTGGAGCCTGGAGGACGTGTTATTATTTGAGTATGGGAGTCAATTTGAATGTGAAACTAACCGAGATAAGAGAGTCTAGCATATTCTGTCTTTTTCTCTCGCTGATGAATGAATTATAATGATAGTATTTGATTAGTGTCAAAAAGAAACTGCTTGCGTCATCATTCTAGAAACTTAAGGTATTGTCGTCATTCTAGAAACTTGAAGTAATGCATCCGAGGTGTATTTCTAATTGGCTTCAGTCTGGCGTGGTCCCAGCTTAAAGATATACTAGATTAACATAAAATTTAGCCTAGCACCACCACCACCACCACCAGATGTACTAGAAAAGTTGTTTTAATTACACCATTTCTGGTAAGAAGTAGAATGATCATATGCGAAACGTTTGTAACTCCACGGTTGAACTGAGGTTAACTAACAACAAAAAAGAACACAACTAATATAATCCTTAGATATACGATGTTTAAATTAAAGTAAAAAGACTCTGCTATCGCAGCTGGTAGATCCTTGACCACACCTCTGCTCAATGAATAGGGAAGGCGACTGACCTTGAGCTAAGCGATAATGACCACACCAATTACGACTACCTATTACACACATTTTAGGTGTATTTACAACATTTGTCCACGGGGAGAAATTTTCTCCATGACAAAACACAGCGAATGACGTTTTTACTGGTTCGAATATGCCCTAATCATATTTGATCTAGCAATAAACAGCGCAAATAGAAATCAAAACCAAAGTTGGTTTTCCTGTTTTTGTTTTTCGTTTTTCTGTTTAATTTTTTGTCACATGAGTATGTAAGGTAGGTACATGAACGTAACTAAACAGGCGCAGGTATGGCTGTGTGACAAGAAGTTGCTTCCCTACCTCATGGTTAGGGCTTCAGTCCCACTGCGTGGCATCTTGGGGCAAGTGTCTTCAACAATAGCCCCAGGCCGACCAAAGCCATGTGAGTGGATTTAGTAGACAGAAATTGAAAGAACTCCGTCGTATATATATATATATATATATATATATATATATATAAAATACAGAAAATGGAGAAGTACCGTATAACAGCAATTGACTCATATCAATTATAATTTATTAATTCAAAGTTTTCTTTAAATTTTGATTCTTGATAAACACGTTTATCCTTATGTTTGCATATGTATATCCATGCTCAAATATAGGTAATACACTGGTAGTGTAATGGATACTTCTATTCTCTAGACAGTTATTTAAACCTATAACTCAACTAGCGTATATATATATATATATATATATATATATATATATATATATATATATATATATATATATATATATATATATATATACATATACATACAAACGTTGCTGTGTGGTAACAAGTTTGCTTCCTAACTACATGGTTCCCTGTTTAGTCCCATTGCGTGACACCTTTGGCAAGTGTCCTTTACTATAGCTTCGGGCCGACCAAGCCTTGTGAGTGAATTTTTGGTAGACGGAAACTGAAAGAAGCCCGTCGTATATATATATATATGTGTGTGTGTCTGTGTGTCTGTGTTTGTCCGCCCTACCGCCATCACTTGAGAACCGATGTTTGTGTGTCTACATCCCCATAACTTAGCAGTTTGGCAAAAGAGACTGTTACAAAATGTACTAGGCTTACAAAGAAGAAATTCTGGTTTCGATTTTTCTCGACCAAAGGTGGTACCCAAGCTTGGCCGCAATCAAATGACTGAAACAAATAAAAGAGTAAAAGAGTGAAATAGTACATACATACATACATACATAGATACATATATATATATATATATATATATATATATATATATATATATATGCATGTATACATACATGCATACATGTGTATGTATGTTTGTATGTATGTAATATACGTATGTATGTATCTATGACTGTGTGTGCCTTTGCGTCTGTGTTTGTACCCGACCACCGCTAGACAACCTGTGTTGGTGTGTTTACGTCCCATGACTTAACAGTTCGACAAAAGAGACCGACAGAATAAGTAACAGGCTTTAAATAAAATAAACCATTGGGTCGATTTGTTCGACTAAGACCCTTCAAGGTTGTGCCCCAGCATGGCCGCAGTCATATGCCTTGAAACAAATAAAAGATAACAGATAACACACAATATTTTATCATAAACTTTGGTTTCAACCACTGCGTCTCTTTAAACAAATGATGTTTAGCGTAGTTTAACATAAATATATCCTTTCTGTGACATTCAATCGACGATCGTCCCATGATGACTTCCACGATCAATGCAGAATTGATCATGGAATTTTCATTGGTGAAATCACAGTTCATTTTCTCATGACTTCTTTCAGTCTCTTTTTTTTTTCTTTTCATTTCTTTTTCACATGACGCCATATAATAGGCAATAAATCTACGTTGGCTTGGAAACTCAAAAGGTAAAAAGCCGAAGCAATACCACAAGGCATTTGGTTCAAGGCTCAGACAATTCCTACAGTCCAATGATTGGGACTGATGCATTTATTTTATCGATGCCAAATGGATAAAAGATAATGTTGACCTCACCCAGACTTGAACCCAGATCGTAGATGAGCAGGGACAATTACTGCAAGGCATTTCGTCCAGCGTCGTAACAGAACTGCTAATTCAGAACTTTCTGACGCAGTCAGAAGGTCACACGTTTTAGGGCTGGTAGGATATCTATTAAGTTGTCCCCAGTGCATGACTGGTATTCCTTCGACACTCTGAAGAATGAAAAACTAAAGGCAAGCAAGGCAGTTATTGATCTCGGAACAAAAGATCTATGGATGCTAGTAATTAGGGTAATGCATCATATCCCTTGGTCTCTGTCATTTCTGACAATCCCGTTCTTCCTTAAACAAATATATTCCAGCAAATTGTGTTTGGTAAGAGAATACATCTCATGCAAATCTCATCAAAACTCGCTGTGGAATCGGTAAATATTAAACACAGTCTGATTAAATCTAAACAGACACATCTTATATTGGTTTATGGTGGTGGCCGAGAATCAGGGTTTGTAAAACTGAGCAGTAGACCTGCTTGTCTTGTAGTAATAATAACTTATAGCAGAAGTCTAGTGTTCTGTGATAAGCTGCAAGCGACTGTTCTGTTGAATTACTGCTAATGCTAGTAGGAAACAGGTTTCTCAATGTATAATTAGTCAACATTCTATCACTGACGTCAAAGTGAATTATCTGTTTTGGAAAATTCCAAATTTATTTACCATGATAATTCGCTACCGTAATAGAAATAAGACAACGTAAGTTAAAATTTAGCGACTTCTACTGATCATGGCAAAATGACTTGTCAACCTTCTTATTATCTGGAGAATTGGTTTTTCATAATACTCATAATTTAACAGAATTCCGTACTGCTAAATGCGTCGACCATTTATTGGATTGGGAATCACATTTAGAAGAATCCAGGTGTACTTTATCATTTCATCTATAGTTCCTTGTCCAGAATAGTATTGGTATCCGGTGGAGGGAAGTTTGGCGGTTCTTTGATTGAGAGGACTTCCGGGTAATTGTTGTGGCAATGGTGTGGGAAAAGGGTGGCGTAGAATGTGTGGTAAACTCTGATATTGAATTTGTTATGTCACCTGAACAAATCATTAGTGAGTGTAGACGGGTGGCTGGTGCGGATGGAAATAGAGAGATGGGAATCAATTACAGAAGCCGCGCACACGCAGACGCATAGACTACACACACATGCACGCACGCACACACACACACACACACACAAACACACACACATACAAACACATACACACACACACACACACACGAACTCATACACACAAAGAAAACTCACGCATTCAGATACACATTTATACACACACACACACATGCATACACGCACACATACACACACACACGCGCACACACACACAGACATGCACACACATACAGCGAATATGATACAGTCTACAGAAAATTATCCGTTCTCACTGGTTTCTCTAAACGTAAATCGATCCAGAACAGACACACAGACACACAGACAGTCAGAAAGGCAGACAAGACAAGAAAGAAAAAATAAATCAAAAAGAATAAAAAATGCAAATAAACTAAATAAATAGGCAAATAAGTACAAAAGTAAATAAATAAATGGTTACACTTCCTGTTCCCCATTTTACCATTTTCAACGCGATGCCAAACATTCCGCAGATCTCTTATTATCAAATTTTCATTCTTATTCCGATCTGTTTAACAAATAAAATCTATTTTACCTTCCGTCACCCTCTCTTACTCCATTACACTTTGTTTTACCTCTCTCTCTCTCTCTTTCTCTCCCTTTCTCTCTCTCTCTCTCTCTCTCTTTCTCTCTCTCTCTCTCTCTCTCTCCCTCTCTCTCTCTCTCTCTCTCTCTCTCTCTCTCTCTCTCTCTCTCGTCTCTTTTCTTTCTTTTACTTTATATTGTTCATTCTTTTTCCAAATTTCTTTATTCCTCTAACCTATTTGCCATTTATTCTAAACTCTCAACGGAAGGAATTCTGTTTCTTTTTATTTTTCTTTACCCTAAGACATCGTAACTTAAACACAAACAAATGGTCGAGCATTATTCGTTGGACCTTAGCACATCGCCCCCACCTACACCCAAATACACCCCTTACCTTTTCCCTTCGTCCATAAATCAATATTCACCATAAATCTTGTCATTTCTCCAAACATTAATCACTCACTTTCTATATTCTTGATAAACGTCTGGATCCTGAAGTCTATGTGTTTTTTTTTTCTTTTTGAATGGCTTCACCTATTACTCTGCGGCCAAGCTAGGGCACTACCTTCAAAATATTTTAGTTGTGAATATTGACTCCAGTACATATTTCAGACCAATACCTATCTCATCGATCTATATTTATCGATATGTTTAGTTAACATTTTCCTTTTACTTTACATGAGGCTCACACATAAACAAGCATAAATACACTTCTCAAAAGACACACACACATGTGTGAATATACATACACACATATATAAATATAGACATACATATATAATGCATGCATACATACATACATACATACATACACACACATACATGTATACATATGCATAAATATAATGGCCGATATAAATGTTGGTTGGTTGGTTGTTCTCCTGTCACACTTTTCATCGTAAAGAGAAAGACGAAGAGGGTGTAAAAAAGAGATACAATGAGATTTAGGTAAAAGGAGGAGGATAGGTGCTTATACTAGGCTTGGTGGCAGGCACTGAGGAAAAGAATGCTACTCAAGCGCACTGTGAGGGAGAAGGAATAATAGACACAGAAGAGAAAGAGAGGAAGAAGGAGCCGGCAGAATAGCAGACGACAGAATATTTATTGGCGGAGTTATACAAATGAGAAATGAAGTGAAGCTGTTCTCAGTAAACAAAATACGGCAACGGTTATCATATTCACGAACAAATCTGCTAAAAAGTATTAAGAATGAACATGTACGTCACTATTTTGTCTTATTTGATTTTATTTCAAAGATGTATATTTCTATTGAAAATTAATGCTTATCTCATCATGTTGTATTAGTACCGAGGAATTTGATAAAAGTTAAAGAATAATTATTGTATATATATGTCCGATTTCCTGATATTAACCGAGAGTAGTAAAAGTATATTTCCTACGTTTTCCCTCATATGATGAAAAAAAATTCTATTTGATTTATATCTCTTATGCTATATTAGTTTAAACCACTTCATTACTTCTTAGAGTTGATTTGTCCATTAAATATTAATTTGTTATTCCTATATCTGCCGTCGTTGGACTGATTTATCCCATTCCAGGATGTTATGGTAGACTTAGGATCCTTACGGGTAGAAGTTTTGATATGAAATCATTGATAGTTTAAAGTGATAACATATGACGAAAGTACCACGAGTTTATCGTCCATCATGGAAAAGTTCATTCTGCTTCAGAACGTTCCATTTATTAATCAATCAAAGTCTTTAAATTATCAAATCAATAACTGAGATCATGGAATCTGACAAATGATATAATCTAACATGTATGCCATATTATCTTTAAGTACCAAAATTACATTTGGATCAAAGATTACTATATGTTATCTATACATAGTATACATTTGTACTTCAAATGTATATTTGACAAATGTGTATCTATTTATTGCTTTCTCAATCTCCCCCTCTCTCTGTATACATATATATATATATATATATATATACATACACACACACACACACACATATATATATATATAATATATATATATATATATATATATATATATATATATATATATATATATATATATATATATATATATATCGACAAACCTCGAGTGATGACACAAGAGGTAGACCTCAATTTCATCGGAAATAGAAGAGTATATTCATTGAATGATATAGTAATGCAGACTTACAATCGGAAATTTAAGTTTCTGTTTCAACAATTCGACGATGAGTGCACGTCTTCAGCTATTGTAAGTCCCGAGCGCATTTATTTGTCACTGCTTTGAATTATGTCTGCTTTGTATCATCAGCAAACATTTCCTCTAAACTCTTTGTTTGTTGGTACAACAAAAGAGGAAATTGGAAACATTCTGGGTATTATTTATACCCCGTTACACATCTTTCATTTGTTAATAGGAAATAGAAAGCTTTGCAAGTAAGACAGACGTGTAAGGAACCTCCTTTCTGCCTGAAGGACTTCTAAAAGGAAATTCCTTATATGTCTAACTAACATATAAAACTTTGTAATTCCTATTAGCAAACGAAACACATGTAATGATGAATATATAATATCAAAGAACATCCCATTTTCCTGTTTTGTTATACAATAAATATGCAAATAATATTTCCATAATTCTCAATTTCAATACGTATTTTGACTAACATACAATACCAACTGAGACTACGTATTGTATTGTAATAAGAAATAACCAGTTGTGCTTGAAGAGGAAACAGTTAAAATTTACCCTGCCTTCTTTCACTATGTTCTGTGTAATATATAATATATCATATATATAGACAAATATACATGTACACGTTAGTGTATGTGCGAATATATACACTTTAAAATACGCATATTTATGTATATATATATATATATGTGTAGACATATATTTATATATACACACACACATATACATGTATATATATATATCTTTATATATGTGCATATATATAGATACATCATATATATATATATATATATATATATATATATATATATATATATATATATATATATATATATATATATACTTGGTCACATTGGCAGTGTGTTGAGGCATTATGACCATCTGGGCCAAACTCAAAGTCCAACATCTCTTCGATATTTCACTAAACACATAACAATTTTTTGTTCAAACCAACCTCCTTTGACAGCAGGTTCAAAAACCTGGTCGGGTCGAAGACACTGGTTTCTCTTATTAGCATTACGAAAATAGATCTATTATCATCTCTAATTATAATTCGATGTCGAGAATTTGCCAGCAAAGAATGCCGCGTCGTTGTTTGCAAAAACTCCCACGTCGTTGATCTTGGGCATTGGTTAGTTCATAAAGAACTTCGCAACAGCATCTGTTCAGAAGGTCAAGCTTATGGGTGTGCCGACTGATGGTGCTTTGTGAAGGACTAAGTTCTACTGACAATGTATGAATACTAGTGCTTAACTGTAGTTCTACCAAAGCCTCATCTTCCCTAACAGAAAGTCTTCATAACCTTAGTTTGTCATCAAGTCTGGTGTCACCTTCCTTGAAATGTCTGAACCAGGTTTATGCCACGCATTCGTTGAAAGTTCCTGGAAATTCCACATCGTTAATTTCTCTTGCTACTACCTTTGCACTCAGTCTTTTCTGCTACAGGTAGCGTAAAATTGGTCATAGAGTAAAATAGTCATTTTGCCAATACTGATTATCAAAGCTACAAAATAAAGTATAAAC
>NC_142943.1:41782956-41785456 GCF_046866305.1 Octopus bimaculoides | reverse complement strand
GGACCCCCAAAACCTTATCTGGCCACCCAGGGACCATATGGACTCCGACTCAGAGCCACTATTACATATCATTACATCATACCTATGAGCTGTACTATGATACTGGTTTTGAAACTCTAGAATTACCCGTTGATGTGTCAACCGTTTCCATTGGAGTTTCCTCTGGAATAATATAATTTCTTCTGATAGTTAACGAAAAGTTTTTTCTTTTTTTTTTTTGGCACTCCGTCGCTTATGACGTCGTGGGTTCCAGTTGATCCGATCAACGGAACAGCCTGCTCGTGAAATTAGAGTGCAAGTGGCTGAGCACTCCACAGACACGTGTACCCTCAACGTAGTTCTCGGGGATATTCAGCGTGACACAGAGTGTGACAAAGCTGACCCTTTGAATTACAGGCACAACAGATACAGGAAGAGTGAGAGAAAGTTGTGGTGAAAGAGTACAGCAGGGTTCACCACCATCCCCTGCCGGAGCCTCGTGGAGCTTTAGGTGTTTTCGCTCAATAAACACTCACAACGCCCGGTCTGGGAATCGAAACCGCGATCCTATGTAAACAAAGTTCTAACGGTCACTTGGCCATGTAACATCTTAGCTCGTAAGTTACCGCATCATTTCGCATTTGTCTTGCTTTTATATGTTGATTCCCTGAAGATGAATATATGAGGAATTCCAGCAGCTCTTACTTCTTTGTAGAAGACCTCTCATATATTTTGAAACATGTGTAGGAATTAAAGGAAAGTTTATTTATATGCGTTTTGCTCCATTTATTGTTATTATTCATATCTTCTCAAAATGTATCACTTTAACTTGGTATCTCTACCTATAAAACGGCTGTGATATCTTGTTTTTTTAGTGTAATTTTGCTACCTCTGGTAACTATTAACATATTTACATTGTCAAAGGTTTTTTTTTTAAACTGAGATAATATTAATATATACATAAACTTATATATATATATATATATATATATATATTTATATATATATATACTTATTACTTTCTTTTATTATTTTACTGGTTTCAGCCAGAGGCTGGAGCCATTCTGGAGCCATGCTGGAGCCATTCTGGAGCCATGCTGGAGCCATGCTGGAACATCGTCTTTCAGTGTCTTGAGGTCTCCTTTCGTTACTGTTTTTGGTAAAGAAACGAGTTGGACGAAGCTGTCCTTCTTTGTGCTTCCTGCTGCAATGTTGGTTCATCTGGGATTTCAGACTGAAATTTGTCTACACCTTGAATATTTCGCTTAGGTATTGCGATACTAATAACGTAATGTAGAACTCAATATACATATGCTTTATAATGAAGCGTTAGTCGAGTACAGAGTGGTTAAAAGAAAATGAGATGACAAAAGGAATAAATGATTATTTTATGAACTTCATTAGCTTACAGTTGTTTCTGCTATAAGATGTAGTGGACTCATAGTTGAGTGCTTGAGTAACGCATTATAGGTTCATCGGAGCCTCGAATATGAAAGCACTGCATATAAGCCAATGACGTCCATAAAATAATTATACATTACTTTGTCATATCATTTTCTTAAAGATATATATCGTATTATGTTATATTATATTATGTTATATTATATTATGTTATATTATATTATGTTATATTATATTATATTATATTATATTATATTGTATTGTATTGTATTGTATTGTATTGTATTGTATTGTATTATATATTATACAATGCCCGAAGACCAAATTTCAAAGGACATGGGAGAAGAAAAAAGCTCAAAATGCCGAAAATGGAATCTCTGTAAATATAATAAATATATTATGGGAATTTTTGCTACAGTGAACCTAAATTAATAGACGAGAGATGACAGAAGGTCAATGAAGGGCCCACATACCGTTCAGTTTACACAGGACTAAGGAGCCCAGGTTGGGTATGAATCGCAATGATAGTTATCGTTTAACTCTGGTGTTGAGTAGGTCAAACGTTATGACCTCTCAGGATGGTTTTCCAACATCTTCATCTGCTTAGTAGTCTGATCAAACTATTGTATATTCATTAAATATTCATAGAACGGAGAATCAACTCTAAATTTATACAATCTTCCTTTTTCCTTCTTTTCGTGTATATGAATGTGAAGGAGAGAGAGAGAGAGAGAGAGAGAGAGAGAGAGAGAGAGAGAGAGAGAGAGAGAGAGAGAGTGTGTGTGTGTGTGTGTGTGTAAGGGAATTGTGCGTGGGAGAGAGAGAAAGAGATTATTAATTTAACCAATAATGTACATCAGGAACATGAATGAGAGCGGAAGGGAGATTGAGAGAGATGGGAAAAGAGCAGGATAGAGAGAATGACCGGGATACAAAGTGTAAGGTGGGGGTACGGAGTACGAAGGGGATCCCAGGGGAGAGGGTAAAGAAAACAGTTGGGAAGATAGGGGGTGAAATAGACAGATATAATGGAATGAAGTGAGAGGCTAACTGGAAAGGGACAAAGACAAAGCAATTGAGAGAGAGAGAGAGGGAGACGGAAATGGAGAGAGTGTGTGTA
>NC_142943.1:41772956-41780456 GCF_046866305.1 Octopus bimaculoides | reverse complement strand
TGCTTTATTAATTTAATTTATTAAGAAGGAGTTCTAGTTAATCACCGATGAGTTTGATATTATAAAATGTTAAAAGAAAGCAAATGTAATCAAATACGACACCTATCCTACGATATATATATCTTAATATATGAAATCTTGATATATAAAACTGAGAATGTGTGTTTGTCTGTAAGTATATCTGTCTATCTGTTTGTGTGAACCCTTAAAACTCGAGAACTACCCAACCGATGTCATTCAAATTTTACACATGCTTTACTTACGGTCCATGGAGTGTCATAGACCAAACATTTTCAACTTGTTGCCCAATGCAAGCCCGAATCAATCTCTTATCTCTTACACTATTTCAGTATTACGTGTCAAAAGTGAAACAATAACGTTTATCTATTGTAATGTGAGATGCTTTCAGTTTAATAGTCACGCCATTAATACTAAAATTATTAAAGTGAAATTATTATCTCACATATATATCTGACGTATATACATACATACAATACATATATATATATATAGATATATAGATAAACATACATACATACATATATATATATATATATATATATATATATATATATATATATATATATATATATATATATATATATATATATACACATACAAATATATATATATATTACGTATATATGTATCATCTGCACATATGTATGTATTTATATGTAAATATATATAGACCTATATATATATATATATATATATATATATATATATATATATATATGTATATGCAATATGCACACACACACACATATACACGCATATATATATACGTATATATATATGCATACATATATTTATACATATATATACATATATATATAAACACATATATATATACATATATAATTCAAACATATGTGCAGATATACACACACACATACACACACACATACACACACACATACACACACACACACACACACACATATATATATATGCATAATATACATACATTGTTTCACTTTTGACACGTAATACTGAAATAGTGTTATGCAATTAAATTTAATGCATATGACAGTTCTCGTCGGTGCAAAAAGTATACAACAAGAATTATTGTTATTACAGAAGACTTGATGAAGGAAATGACAGATAACAAAATTCGGATATACATCTATTATCCTTATGGAATATCTTTTATCTTTTACTGGTTTCAGCCCAGGGCTGAGGTCATGCTGGTGCACCACCTATAGTTATTCGGTGTTGTTTCCGATATTATTTTTGGTGAAGTAGCGAGTTGGACAGAGCTGCTATTCTTTGCGTCTTCTGCCGCGATGTGGGTTCATCTAGTATCTCAGATAGAAACCTGTCCAGACGTTCCTTGAAAAACCTCCATATCAACACCATGTAGATCTGTATGGTTGCCTGGAAGGATGTTGAACAATTGCAGGCCCTTAAAACCCAGACTATTTCAACTATGTATCCTTATTTAGATGGGGAAGACGGGATCTTTGGTATGATGCAGTGCTGTCTAGTTCAAGTGTTGGTATAGCTGTCAATTCCAAAATTGGGAGCTAACCCCTTCAAGATCTTCCAAATATATGCCACCGCATATTTCTCTCGTCTTCTCTCCAGGGAATAGAGACTCAGCTCCTTTATCCTCTTCCAGTAGCCCATTTTCTGCATCGAATCAATCTTTTTTGTGTATTGGCGCTGGACTGCTTCGAGTTCCACAGTTTGTTTCACACTCTCTGGGGACCATAGTTGGGAGCAATAGTCCAAGTGGCTGAGAACGAAAGTTTTCCATAGCAGGGCTTCCCTTTTCCTGGTTCTGAATTTCCTCAGAATCCATCCAGCCACTTGCCTGCACAGTGTTGCCATCTTAGTAATATGCACATTGAATGTTGCATCATTGTTCATGTGAACCGCCAGATCACACGCCGACTCTGACTCTGGGATCATATTACCTTCTGGTCAATTGCATTCCGATAGTGGAGTGCCAGTAATTTCATAGCATTGAACTGCATTTGTAGATTTCGTTTAGGTCTTTCTGCAGTTTTATGATGACCTCTGGGTTCCTAACTGCCTGCGCTTCTTTTGCGTCGTCAGCAAAACTGGTCAGACTGGCTGACTATACCACAGAAGGCATGTCTGAGAATTGGTGTCTTTTCAGAGTGAGCACCATTGGCTACAACTGTCTGACTCCTTGCCTTCAGGAAATCTCCCTGTTTCCCGGCAATTCCAAGGTTTCGCAGCTTGTGACATATACCATGATCAACTTTGTCGAAAGCCTTGGCAAAGTCGTGGTATATCATGTCTACAGCTGATTCTTTTAGCTGTTACTTCAGTACCCAGTCAAAATGCTGCAGCAACTGTGTGAGGCAGCTCCACCCTGGACGGAAGCTATGTTACGGGTTTGTGAGAAAGTTGTTTTCTTCTAGGAACATGATCAGCCTTTTTCAGACAATGCGTTCCATGCCGATATCACATCTTTTATGTTGATGTAATCGATGGTTGCCTCTTTTCCGAATAGATTCATTACATTGAAAACCTCCTTCGGCTTCTTTATTTGCATATTTTCCTGTGGAATTGTTTATTTAGTGCTTCACTCATCTTCCCGGGTCTGCAATATCAGAGGATTCCATCCAATGTTATTCAATGCTGCCCAATTCCATCAACCAGCCTCGCGATCCAATCTCAGTGAGTGGCATACGATATTACACATTAACACACGATATCACTCACAAGCACACTATACCTCACAATATCACAGGATGATACCTATTGTGTGATATGATATCACACACACCATACCACACAGTATCACAGAACACAAACCGATGTCATAGAATACCACTCAATACCACACAATACTATTCAATATCACCCAATTCCTCCCAATGTCACGTTATGTCCATTCATTCCGTTTTCCATTCCACCTAAATTAATTCAACAACATTTGTCCGACTTCTAAAAGTGTTTCTCCACCTATTATTTCTCTTTACTCAAATTATATAATAATAACCTGTGTTTCATGAACATCAATATACAACCGCTTCACCTTGTGTCATCTCTTTACAAACTCTACTAAGTTAATAATATTATTCTGACATCTACAGTTCCCTTCCGCAGTTCTAGTTTGATGAGTTCCATTCTCGTAGTTATTTTCACTAAGCCATCTCTCTTCCAGCTAATCCAACACAGACATAACAAATTCAATAATATCATTGTGATATCTGAAGTATACCATTTCGTATTACTTCACAACTTTCAATTACTCCAACTAAATGTTATTATCCATAAATACATTTATACTTATTGCCGTCACACACTTTTAAACTTATTATTCGTTTAAGTTTAACTCTAAGCTTTCATTGATACACTCGTCGATTTAGAAATATTTAACCATTTAAATATTAGTATTAAGTTACAGGAGTTTTCAATAAACTAAAATTTTCTTAATCTTATTAAATCTAAAACCAGTGTAGAAGTTAACGGACCTCTTTTCAAACCTTTACATTCCAACCCCCCCCCCCCCACACCTGCCAGTGTGGCTATCATTTTTCGTTCATTTCCTCTTTCCCCTCTTATCTCTGTCTTCTTCCCAGTATATATACGAAGAATTTCTTTCTGAAAATAATTTGTGTAGCTTCAACGTGCGTGCGCGCTCACACATACAGACACACGCACGCAGACACTCACACATACACACAAATAAACACACACACACACACACACACACACATGAGCACAATCACGCGCACACACATTGTATCTTTTATGTATTATATATATCATATACTAATATTAATGTACATCTATACTACATATACGTATGTGTGTACGTTTGTGTGTGTGTGTGTGTGTGTGTGTATGTGTGTGTGTGTGTGTGTGCGCGCGCGTGTATGTGTGCATGTGCGTGTGTATATATCTTTTAAATTTGCTTGCGAGAAACGTTTTCAATATGCAAACAAAGATCCTATTCCATTATGCCGGCCACATTCTAGAGATGCTGACCGGTGAACCAGTTGTTGTAGGTTGCATCGATCTGTACGGATATAATGTAGGGTAGATATAAGTATGATAAAAATGATCCTTGGATGGTATTTATTAAACACTTAATGCATCGCTACCCGCGCTTCCACAAGCCACATGACTCATTGCATTAAAGGTATATAAATTCCATTCAAGGATTATTGTTATTATTACTGTATATATATATATATATATATATATATATATATATATATATATACATATATAGGTGAGACTGTGTGGTAAGAAGGTTCCTTCACATGGTTTCCGGATTCAGTTCCACTGTGTGGTACCTCTTCGGCAAGTGTCTTCTCCTATAGCCTCAGGCTGACCAAAGCTTTGTGAGTGGATTTGGTAGAAGGAAACTGTCGTATATATATATATATATATATATATATATATATATGTGTGTGTGTATATGTGTGTGTATGTGTGTCAGTGTGTGCGCGCGTGTGTGTGTGTGTTTGTGTGTGTGTATGTGTTTCTTCCCCCGCCATTGCTTGACAACTGATGCTGGGACGTTTATGTCCCCGTAACGTAGCGGTTGGGTAAAAGAGACTGATAGAATAAGCACGACTTACAAAAAGTAAGTCCTGGGGCCGATTCGCTCGGCTAACACTCTTTAAGGTGGTACTCCAGCATGGCCGCAGTCAACTGACTGAAAGAAGTAAAAGAATGAATATATATATATAAGAATGAATATATATATATATATATATATATATATATATATATATATATATATATATGTATATATATATATATATATACTGCATATGTGAGAAATTCTGTCTGTGGTTGTGTTTGTGGAGTTGTTAGGTAACTCCTGCATCGTTTTATCGATTTTGATAACACTTCACAACTGAGTAGAAATCATGTCTGGAAACCTTATGGCATACTCAGATTGTTGAAAAAAATCGATAATAGGGCCCCTGGAAGGGACCCTTATATATATATATATATATATACATATATATATATATATATATACAATGTTAATTCTCTAAATGAAGTATTAACAGTAACTGCACGATAAAGTGTAGTATATTGCCACTTAAGTGTGGCTGACCCCTAGGGGTGGATGTTACTGTTGCTTTTAGCCCCAGATGTCCTCCTGGGGCTAAAAGCAACAGTAACATCCACCCCTAGGGGTCAGCCACACTTAAGTGGCAATATACTACACTATATATATATATATATATATATATATATATATATATATATATATATATATATATATATATATAATATGTTTTATTTTTAAAACCAAGGGAAATAATCCATTCATTTTCCTAAATTATTTGATGAAAATGATATTGAGTGTGCTTTTTTATTAGTATTTGAATTGTTAGAGTTATTTTCGCAATTTATTCAGTACAACCCTCAGACAAGTAAATAGTATTTTCCTAAACAATAGATCCACTTATTTCGGTTAGTGACTTATTCACGAATATACCAACACAAGCGCCCCTGAGGGTAATATTTTCTGGGAACGCACAAAAGCCCTTTTCAGAGTTATTTACTTTGAATTGTTATTATCTCATACCTGATTAGCCTGTTATTACGTAACATGTTTCACGAGTTTAGTATACATACCTTATTAGTATTTACTCCTAAGTTCTATATACTCAGGGAACGCATTAAAGACCTTTTCCCGGGATACTTTATTTGAATTCTTACTATTGGGTAACTAATTTCAAGTTGGACGTGCGATGAACTGTGCTAGGTTTACAGAGACTAAAACATTTCCTACACCTTCCTTATCCGGATTCACTATTCAACGACCGATACTTCAAAACAGAACGTAGATTAGGGCACCGACACACACACATTAACACACTCGTGCACGCACACACACACACACACACACACACACACACACACATACACTTACATAGACTTACAGCTAGATATATACATATACACATAAATATATGCATATTTGATTCAAATATGTTTACACATATATGTAGATGTCCGGACATTATATTTTTTTAATATACTAATATATAGATACTCTTATGAATATGTCTGTGCGTGTGCATGGATGTATGTACATAAGTCATATATATATATATATATATATATATATATTTGCTTATATATATATATATATATCTGTTTATATATGCGTGCGCAAATATCGTCTCACTACTTAACTACCAAAAATATACGATGTAACATAAACAGCGACACATACACAAACACTCACACACACACACACACTCACACACACACACATCTAAGCTGGTCAATAGATACATATGTACATAAATGTATACATATTTGACGCATGTGGGTCAGTCGTTAGGGCATTTGGCTGACGATCGTCAGGTTGTGAGTTCGATTCCCAGCGGCACGTTGTGTCCACGAGCAAGACAACTTATTTCAGGTTGCTCCAGTCCACTCAGCTGGCAGAAATGGGAGCGGCCTGTACCGTTTTTGGAACCAACTGGAGCAATCGTCGTCTCAGCCGGAGTGCTAGTTTCTTTCGCTTATATATGCATATAAATATATATATATATATATATATATATACGGCTAATGTATTTATGTATGTCCTAATATACAGACATACTTATGAACAGGTCTGTGCATATGTATTGATGTATGCACACACTTCGTATAAGTGTATGTGTATGTGTGTGAGTGTGCGTGTGTGAGTACTTATGTGTGTGCTCATGTGTCTGTATGTGCTGTGAATGTGTTTGTGTGTTTGTGTGTGCGCGTGTGCGCGTGCGTGCATAGATAAATATGATGTATGTATCAAAACGTTCTCTTAGACATCACAATTCATCATGGAATTTCTTAGAAGTTATAAAAAGGCAGTGCTAAATTCGCCAGAGCCAAAGATGGGCATTAATTTCCAAAGATAAACTCGCAGACAATCCGAAATCTCCAAAATATATATATTTATATTGAAGCCATATATGAGTTGGTCTGCTGGCTGCTTTTATTGGTTATCCAACTTTGACTTCGTTCCAAACCATTCTACAGAGCTCCAATCATTATTAATGGCACTTCAACTTACCATTGTCTAAATATAGACCAATTATATAATCGACCGTTCCTCTTCAGTTCTTTAATTACTTATCAATACTCATGTCCGTGTGTGGGTGGGTGTTAGTGTTTAGGTGTGTGGGGGTGGCTGTGTGGGTAGCAGTGTCCCTCTAGGTTTGCCGTTCTCTTTGTATGCCTATATATAAATATATATGAGTACAGTGAATGTGTATCTAACTATCCATACATATGTACATATATATATGTATGTAGATGTATGTATTTATGTATGTATGTATGTATGTATACATGTATATATATATATATATATATATATATATATATATATATATATATATATATATATATGTATGTATGTCTGGCATATATGTGCATAAATATATGCATGTACATATACTTATATATATATATATATATATATATATATAGATAGATAGATAGATAGATAGATAGATAGATAGATAGATAGATAGATAGATAGATAGATAG
>NC_142943.1:41762956-41770456 GCF_046866305.1 Octopus bimaculoides | reverse complement strand
ATATATATATATATATATAATTATAATAAAGGGTAAACATCATTAATGATTTCACTAAGAGGTCAGCGCGGAAATAAAAATCTTAGACGTAAATTTCACATATGTTTTAATAATTATATACATAATTATAACAAGCGATTGGCTATAAGCCTCTCCACGCGCTAGAAAAATAGATGCCTAAAGATGCTATTACCACCGTAAAAACTCTGAAAAATAAAACACGGTCTGCAGTCGAGCAAAAGAAAGATAATGAATTAAACTTTTTGTTTAAATGTGTACGACGCTCATTTTTGCAGCATAAAAATCTAGCAATTTCAATTGTCTCTGACAGCTACAGAAAAGACGCGGGTTGTTGCGGGTCTCGCAGAAGGTTTATCTGTGGGAGAATTAGCCCAAGAGTTTGGTTGAGATACAAGAACATTGAAGGCGTATGTGGAAAACCCCATCACCAAACCGAGGTAAGGTAAAGGTACAAGTCTATTCCAGCGTGACATCCGAAATATAGGTAGACAAGTAAGTAAAAGCCTCGGTAGCACAAGTGCTGCCATATTTGAAAGTGGCGGGGTTGCTCCTTTTTTCAAAAGCACTCTGTGCAGGGTCCTTAAAGAGACGGTCAGAAGTGTTAAGTGCATTGCTAGACCCATCCTAAGCAAGGACTACAAAGGGAAGCGTATTGATTGGGCACGGAAGTACATGAAGATCAATTTCCAAGATGTCCTCTTCACGGACGAAACCAGAGCTACTCTAGATGGTTCGGACGAATGGGCTAAAGTCTGGGCGCCTCTTTGAGTCTCGCACCCGCATCGAATTCGACGTCAACAAGGAGATGGTGGGGTCAGGTTTTTGGTGGGAATCATAGGAAATGAACTTGTCGGGTCTTTCCGAGTGCCAGAAGGTGTCAGACTCACCAGCAACTCTTGCACCGCATTTTTGGAGGAGCATTTTGCAGCATGATTAGATGATCTACCGCTCTCACGTCGACGGCCATTGATTTTAATGCATGACAATGCTCCTTCGTACCTCACAACTTTGGGAATCACAAACCAATCACTCATGACTTGGCCTCCGTTTTCTCCTGACCTAAACCCTATCGAACAGCTCTGGTCGATCTTGAAGAGGAAAATGTATGAAGGATGTATCCAGTTTTCATCGAATGGTGCCCTATGGGAAAAGATCAAAAGAGTTGCTGGTACTATAACATATATATATATATATATATATATATATATATATATATATATATATATATATATATATATATATATATATATATATATATATATATTTATATATATACACTTTATTATTAAAGCTGCAAAAACATCACAAACATATCACACAAAAAAAAACTTATACTTACAGCTTCACGTTCCCGCTCGTCGAGCAGTTGTGATCAAGACGAACGGGAACAGAAACTCTGTGTACCAGTTTTTGTGATATTTTTGTAGTTTTAGTAATAAAGTATATTACTCTATCTCTGGTAATCCAATACTATTTTTCTCCACCGTGCTTCACATTTATGTACTTACTCGGATATATATATATATATATATATATATATATATATATATATATATATATATACACATGTGTGTGTGTGTGTGTGTGTGTGTGTGTGTGTGTGTCTGTGTGTGTGTGTGTAGGTGTGTGTGTGTGTGTGTGTGTGAAATTCAACTTACATTGAAAGTCAACAAATAGAGTTTGCTTTAGAAGCGTTGAGATGTATTGAAAGGTACGGTTAAGGAAATAATTTTATTCCCAGTCTCAGGATAATGCTAATAGTATAGCAAGAACAGGATAAACTATCCATATTTTGCAGAAAAATTTGTCGGCGGTCAGCCACGAAACTCGAACTCACATCCCTGTGATTATGCGTGAAGTTTAAAATAGGATAGTTTATCCTGTTTATGCTATATTATTAACATTATCCTGCGTTTGAGAATAAAATTATTTCCTTATCTGTATCTTTCAATATGTGTGTGTTTGTGTGTGTGTGAGAGAGTCCAGAGAGAAGGGGGATAGAGATGCATGTGTGAAAGTATATACTCTGAATTTCCCAAAATTCTGGTAAGGATAGTTGGATTTATTTGTCATACATGGGAATCTACCTTGGATGTGTATTCTATTTACATTTACTGGTCTCTAGTTAGATATCGTTAAACAAGTTCTTCTAAAACTCAGTGCTTTATTGATATCTGCCTGGGCGTTTTAATCCCCCTTTCTGTTATACATATATGAAATCGTGTCATGCATATGTATGACTGCTGCCATACATATGCGCATACATGGAAGAACACCCTTCAGTCATGAATGACCATGGCATTGCACCTGGTCAGTTTCCTTCTGGGGCATAAGTGCGGGCAAAGCTGTTTACATCTGACCGGCAGTCACCCATGCATACCAGCCTTCACTCTTCCATGCCACCGATGTTATCATCCATGCCATCGATGTTATCCAAGGGAAAGGCAAAGGCCGATACACGCTTGGTACCAGTGACGTGGCAACTCGTTTCAACGGCTGAGTGACCTGGAGCTACATGAACTAAGGTATCTTGCTCAAGAACACAACACACAACCCGATCTGGGAATCGAACTCACTAGCTCATGATGTTGAGCCCGACGCTCTAACTCCTGAGCCATGCGCCTCCATTCATATACAAACATACATACATACACACACACGCATACATACATACATACATACATACATGCATACATACATACATACAAAAATTCCCTGTTGATGTTGCTGAAATTCCAATGAAGGAGCTTTTGATCTAGGCTAAAACCGGATTTTTCTCTTTTAGCGAGAAATTTTGAATTAAAACAGAATAACACACACACACACATACATATATTTATATGTCAGAGTAATGCGAAATGTCTCCTGCATGTGCGACCCTACAGAATTAAAGAGACATATACAACATTTCGTCCACCGCATGCAGTTCTCGGGTTACAGCCATAAAGAAAGGATCAGGGTTTACAAAGGAGCTATGAAGAAGCTTGAAACAATCAAACGCAACGATAGGAATGGGATTTGCCCACTGTATAGGAGCAAATCATGGAACACCATAGAAAGAACTAAGAAGAAAATAGGGAAGGCAAGCTCATGGTACAATAGCCACAAGTACCAAAGCGTCATGTTCGTCGACACCACCCCTAGAGGCGAACTGGCGTACCGCTTTAGAAGGGCCCTAGACAAACTTAAGCTAAGAATTAAGGTTGTTGAAAGGCCAGGCAACCCTATCAAATCCCTTATCAGTAGAACATACCCTTTCAGTAGAACCCCCTGCACTGATAGGAACTGTATCGTATGTAGATTTAGCCCACAAACGAACTGCAAAACCAGAAATGTGGTCTATAGTATAAGATGTACAGAGGGACGATGCAGAAATAAGACAACGACATATGTAGGCGAAACAGCAAGGAGTATAGGGGAGCGGGCAAACGAACATTGGAGGGAACTTAAGGAAGGGAAGAACTCATCAGTTCTGTACCAGCACGCTGAGCAAGAACATAGAGGTTCAATCAACAACATAGAAATTAAAATCTTATCTACACATAGCAGTGATGCAGCACTTAGACAAATTACTGAAGCTACACACATAATAGAAGGGAAACCTAGCCTGAATAGGAAACTAGAATGGAACACTAACATACGCCACTAACAAACCACAGCATGTGACAACATGTTACCCATAAAACAATAATAGGAACAAAGTATAATACAATACATAGATAAACAAATGGAATTAAATACTACATACGTTAACAAAATTTAATTAAACACATTAATAAAAAAAAAAAAAGAAAAAAAAAAAAAAAAAAACACACACACACACACACACACACACACATGAACATATAAATAAATAAAAACTAATACAAATGAACACGTATTAACAGAGAATATAGGTGATACAGACACTCCCCATACACACATGCACTTACAAAAGACACAGACACATTGAAGGACACGCATGCGTAGACACATACAATAGGAATACAAAATACAAAATGGCTGATAGTTAGCAAGGTGAGACACACATAAGAAAGAAGGAAACAAAGGACCACTGATGAGGTCACAGAAGTGTGACGAAAGAACTCTGGCCGAAATAAGATTAAGATTAAGATTAATGTAATATAAAGCTGAAAAAAAAAAAAAAATTAACACCAAATATACAGTGCGTGTGTTTTTATTGGCTAAACTGGCAATATGACCATCCCCAAGTACAACAATATATATATATATATATATATATATAAAGAGAGAGAGCGGGAGAAAGAGAGAAAGATAGAGAGAGAATGGAAGAGAGAGATTCACAGGGAGACCGCGAGATAGTCAGAGAGTCAGGCGTAGGCATGTAGGCAGGTAGAGCAGTATCGGCGTGTGTATGGAAAACAAGTACTTTTTTAACGACCTAATTGAACTAAAATTTGACCCGGTGCAATCTCATCTCAGATGTTTAAAAGTAAACACATAAATGCATTTAGTCGTGGTCTGTACCGATTCTTCAACATTAGGGAAGAGAACCTTGCAAGACGGTCCTTTCACAAACTGTTATTTATGTGATTACAGGAAAATATGTACACACAATCACATTGCATGGCAATACGGTGGGCTGTGTGGTATAGCAATAACATATTTGGTGTATGTGCGTGTGCGTGTGCGTGTGTGTGTGTTTGTTGTATGTGTGTACATCAAGGAGAAGAGAAACCTTGTTTTACACATGAATCAAAATCTATTACAAGGGTTTACCATTAACAAACTTCAAAACTAAATTGAAGAGAATGGACCAGAAAATTCTATTATACGTTCGCGTCGATGTATTGAGAATACAAATATGGGAGAATGTAAATGTATGTACCAAGATGAATGCGCATAAACTGGTGGGCGCGCACATACAACAAGGCATGCATATGTATATATGTATGCGTTTGTAAAATAGCAAATGGATACACACACATATAATATATATGTTTACATATCTATCTATCTATCCGTCTTTCTATTTCTCTCTCTCTCTCTCTCTCTCTCTATATATATATATATATATATATATATATATATATATATATGTGTGTGTGTGTGTGTGTGTGTGTGTGTGTGTGTGTGTGTGTGTGTATGTATATATATATATAGACACACACACACACACACACACACACACACACACACATATATATATATATATATATATATATATATATATATATATATCTGTGTATGTACATATATATATGTATATATATATATGTATATATAGACATACAAACATATATATAAGTTCATACATATATACACACACACACATACATACATGTGTGTGAACGTGGATGTTTGTGTTGGGGGACAAAGATAAAACGGAAAAGTTACAAACTAATGCATTGGTCAAAATGCAAACGGTTAAATTTAGATATATATGTTACAGATACATGTACATATTCGTAGATACATACATATTTTTGTATGTATGTATGCATGTATGAATGTATATATGTATGTATGCATGCATGGACGTACGTGTGTATGTACAAATGCATGTATGTATGTATGTATGTAAGTATGTATGTATGAACGTATGTATATATGTATGTATGTATGTATGTATGAACGTATGTATGTATGTATGTATGTCTGTATGTATGTCTGTATGTATGAACGTATGTATATATGTATGTATGTATGTATGTATGTATGTATGTATATATGTATGTGCACACATTCATTTTATCAGAAAAAGAAAAACCGCAGTAAGTACAGAATTAATGATAGTGTGAAAACCATTAGCGAGACGGATTTGTTGTAAATGTAAAAAGTCCAAGATAATTGGAATCAAGAGATATTCTAAAAGTTACTTACTAGTGACCAATTTACCACAGTACCAGATGGTGATTTCTCATCTGGTCACTATTAAAGACACTTCAACATCACCACTTTTTCAGTTTTGCGCATTAAGTGCTCCGTGTATTAAAATCACTTACGGTCACTCTCTCAGCATTTCACTCTGTGTCCACCTCTCTTTCTCATTCTCTCTCCCTCTCCTGCACTCATTCTCACTTTCTTTCTATTAGACTCACGTGCACACACACACACACACACACACACACACACACACACACACACACACACATACATACATACATACATATATATATATATATATATATATATATATATATATATATATATTCTCTCTCTTTACTCTTTTACTTGTTTCAGTCATTTGACTGCGGCCAAGCTGGAGCACCGCCTTTAGTCAAGCAAATCGATCCCAGGACTTATTCTTAGGAAGCCTAGTACATATTCTATCGGTTTGTTTGCCGAACCGCTAAGCTACGGGAACGTAAAAACATAACCATCGGTTGTCAAGCGATGTAGGGGTGACAAACACAGACACACAAACATATGCACACACACACACACACACACACACACACACACACACACACACACATATATATATATATATATATATATATATATATATATATATATATATATATATATATATATATATATATATACATATATATATATATATATATATATATATATATATATATATATATACATACAGATATATATATACATATATATATATATATATATATATATATATATATATATATATATATATATATATATATATATATATATATGCATATCTACAGGTATATATATGTAAATATATATATACGCACATATGCACATATATGTATGCATATGTCGGTGTCTCTGTGTGTCGCTTGTTTTTATGTCATCTATATATATAAAAATGAGAATGTGTGTCTGTCTGTCTGTCTGTCTGTCTGTCTGTCTGTGTGAATCCCTAAAACTCGAGAACTACACAACCAATTTCATTCAAATTTTACAGATGCCTTACTTAGGGTTCCAGTTGTGTTTTAGTCAAAAAACATTTTAACTTCTTGCAGAGTTCGAGCCCACAGCAACATAATATCTCCTCCACTATTTAAGTATTACGTGTCAAAAGTGAAACAAAAACACTCATGTCAAATACTTTCACTTTAAAAATGAAACTATTCTAATAACTGAAACAATCACATTTCGATACTGTAATGATAGATACTTTCAGAGAGAGAGAGAAAGAGAGAAAGAGAGAAAGAGAGATGTATATGTATACATATAGATGTATATGTACACGTTATTCCACTAACTGAAACAATCACATTTCGATACTGTAATGACAGATACTTTCAGAGAGAGAGAAAGAGAGAAAGAGAGAAAGAGAGAGAAAGAGATGTATATGCACACGTATATGCATAGATATATATATATAGATATAGATCTATATGCATACATGTATATGTATACACATGTGTAGATGTATATATATATATAGATAGATGTACATGTAATATGTACACATATATACATATATATACATGCATTCAGATATCTATACATATATACACCCATTACACACAAACACATGTACACAAACACACACATTAGTCATTTGTTTTCTTATCCAAA
>NC_142943.1:41745456-41755456 GCF_046866305.1 Octopus bimaculoides | reverse complement strand
GTATATACTGATGCTCTATTTGTCATTGATTTTGTCATTCTTGCTCTTGTCTAATCTCAAATGAGCGTTTATTCATCATGTGACTAGGGACATACATTTTGTTTTTTTTTTTTGGGGGGGGGGTTCAGAAGTAATAAATGAAGCAATATTATCTAATGAGTCCCTAATTGTTATTTAGTTCCAAGTTATTTCTTATCCTGCAGATCTATGGTTTAAAATCTTCCATCCGTGACGAATCCATTTTTTTTTTCAGATTATTTATCTTCAAATTACGTTATGTAATTTATTCTACCTGCTTGTTTTTTTTTTTAGCTCCAGGTCAACCGTAACTAAGCAGGCCTATTATCAAAACGATTTCAGCAGTGACTACGCCATCTTTTATTCATTCATAGTGTATCTAACACTACATTATTCAAAATGTACTTCGAAGACACTAGGGTGTGGTTTCAGTGAAGCTTGATTACTATATCTAGCGGAGTGAGAGACCAGGCTGATGCTCCTTCATTAAATCCTGTACCGTACAATAGAAGAGCGCCCAAGTGTATGTTCTATTCACGTAATAGTCTTAGTTTATTTGATAGAGCACACGCCGTTCGGTTTGAACACAGAACCATGTGATACCGATCTCACAGAAATACTGTTATGCCATCTCACTAAACAAACACAACAGCAAAGAACGATCTTCTAAAACTGTCGCTTTTGTTGTTGTTGATGTTGTTTGTGATATTATTGATGTCGATACTGTTATTTTAGTTTTTTATGTTGTTGTTGTTGTTGTGGTTGCTACTGTTGTTGTTCAATTGACTGTCATGTCGAACTAAAATGTCTTACATGAAACGAAAAACTTATAAGAAACCAAATATTTGTCTTACAGTTGAACGACGATAAAACTCGTTTCCAACATATTTTCTGATGTTTTTTCCTGCTTTTATATAAATTTATGTGTGTGTGTGTGTGTATGTGCATGTGTGCTTGTGTGTGCACACGTGTTTGTGTGTGGTGTGATGCGTGTGAGTTATTTTCTGCTTATATATATATATATATATATATATATATATATGTATGTGTATATATATATATATATACATATATATATATATATATATATATATATATATATATATATATATATATATATATATATATATATATATATATAATATATATATATATATATATATATATATATATATATATATATATATATATATATATATATATATATATAAATATATATATATATATATATATATATATATATATATACATATATATATATATATACATATATATATATATATATATATACATATATATATATATATATATATATATATATATATATATATATATATATATATATATATATATATATATATATATATATGTATGTATTTCGTTTATTTATTGGTTCCTTGTGTATATTTAAGATAAGTTTTATTAGTGTGAAATATGTCATTTTTTATTCTATGATCAGTAAATATATTCAAAACAGAATGAGAGGCTAAGTAGAAGAGAAGTGAGAGACTGAGAAAGTGGAGAGAAGAGACGAAAGAAAAGAAATTTGAACGAAAAAAATACACTATAAAGGAGAGATGTAAAGACGAGATAGTGTGATAGATAGGTAGGTAGATAGATAGATAGACAGAGAGAGAGAGAGAGAGAGAGAGAGAGAGAGAGAGAGAGAGAGACAGACAGACAGACAGACAGACAGACAGATAGATAGATAGATAGATAGATAGATAGATAGATAGATAGATAGATAGATAGATAGATGGGTATATAGTTAGATACGCCAGTTTAATAGAGAAGATAAATATCAAATGAAAGGCGAAAAATTTGCTAAAAGAAGTAACTTTTTTAAGAAAAACTATAAAATGGGAAATTTAAGGACACAACAACAACAGCAATTTATTATCGAGAAGAGAATATATTAGTTTCTCAAAGCTGTTATATTTCCGACATTATTGTCTTTCTATAACCTACCTGCGTAATATCCGTCATATTATTACAAAAAACACATTAACGAATCGAAATAAACACGTGGTTAAGGCTTTAGTTTATCTTTTGATTACATCAATCTTTTGTTGGTTTTTATTCATATTGTTTTTGTTGTTGTTGTTGTTGTTGCTGTTGGAATTTGTTGTTGTCGTTGTTGATACTACTACTGCTGTTGTTGCTGTTATTGTCACCGTTCTTTTTGTTTAGCCCCAAGTCTCCTTGACACAGCAAACTCTTGATCAAAGGTTTTCAAAACATGGCCACCTCATTTTTCTATTTAATCAGAAAGATCAAACCTAATACTACATTAGCTAATGTGTCCTTCCCTGTTGTCGCTTAGCCCTGGGCATAACTTGATCCAATCGAGCTGATCAAAGATGTTCCAGACATTACTGAAGGCGGTAAATTAGTGAAATCGTTAGAGAATTCTTTACGTTATTTATTCTGTTCGTTGCTTTCTTCTTCCATTTGGTCGGTTTCGTTGTTGCTCGCTTTTGTATATCTTTCTTCGGGTCCTGTGGGTTTTTTAAAGCTTGCTCCTGTTTGTTATGCAACAAATCTGAGGTATTTCTGTAGATTCGGACAAGAAAGAAAGGGGAGAGGAAAAGAGTGTAGGGGAGAAGAAGAGAGTGTAGGTGAGAGGAGGGGAGTGTAGGGGAAAGGAAGA
This sequence comes from Octopus bimaculoides, assembly GCF_046866305.1. Lineage (NCBI taxonomy): Eukaryota > Metazoa > Mollusca > Cephalopoda > Octopoda > Octopodidae > Octopus > Octopus bimaculoides. The sequence continues at coordinate 41,752,788 of NC_142943.1, read as the reverse complement.
GAGTGTAGGGCGAGAAAGAGAAGAAGAGGAGATTTCATTCAACAATTCTGTGAGGACTCTACATAATTTTTCTCTTGAAGTAAACAAATTGCTCGTGAAGCCGGAGAGCTAAAGGTACGTTACTTGAAGGCTTGTGCGTGCCCTTGTGATACATTCCAGTAAGATATGTCTGTCTCAGAACTGCTTGGAACTGCAAGAATTCTTGGCAGGGTTCTTGAAGCATGACCAACAAACAAGTGTCATCTTAGTCTGCTCGTTGTGGACAGCTGACACTTTCCATCATACCCAGCAACTGTGAATTGTCATGAAATAATAATAATAATAATAATAATAATAATAATAATAATAATAATAATAATAATAATAATACAACAGTTTCTCTGCCCTAGGTGTACGGAAAACACTCGGCGAGAAATGGAAGAAAATTTGAAGAAAGAAGCAAAAAACAACATAATAATAATAATAATAACAATAATAATAATAATTTTGTATTCGTTTGGTGTCAGCACAGGAGATCCCGAGACGAGATAGTGTATTGTTTCGTCAAATGTGTCGCAGAATCTACACTTAGGTAGGAACCGTTGTGAAGAACGTCTGCCCGGTCGTTTTTTTTATGAGCAAGCTTTGATATTATCATTATTATCATTTTTGTTATTATTATTGTTATATATTGCTTTTGTATTTCTTCCGTATTTTGTCCAACAGTTTGCAGATTTTCACTTGTAGCTATTATTATTTGCTTAATGTATGATATTGGAATTCAAAGCGGCGAGCTGGCAGAATCTTTAGCACGCCGGCGAAATGCTTAGTGATATTTTGTCTGTCTTTACGTTCTGAGTTCAAATTCTGTCTTGATCGACTTTGCTTTTCATAATTTCAGGGTCGATAAATTAAGTACTAGTTGCGCACTGGGGTCGATCTAATTGACTGCCCCCCCTCCCAAAAATCTCGGCCCTTGTGCTTAGAGTAGAAAAGAATGTATGATATAGGAATGGTACCACTGGTAGGCAATATTAGAGGATGGCTTATTTGTTTATTAATTCTTAATATTAATCAGAAAGAGATTTCTCTTTACATCTTGAAAGGTTTTGGGTGATAGTTCTCTGGAAAATGGCATCGTTGTTCTTTATGTTGGCTCAGTTGTCCTTGATTATTTCAGTTTCTTAAATGCAATTAGCTTCTTCAGTGATTCATGCTTCAACAAGTGCAGCCACAAGACTGCCGTGTCGTCTATTATCAACCTCATGCTCTCTGTCTGGCTTCACCACTCGCCTGTGCTACGTGTCTAAGTCACCACACGTCATGGAGCTACGCCGTTTCCAGTGTCATGATCGTCACTCTTGTATTTTAACAACTTATGTACTGGGGTCCAAATGTATAGTCAGAAATATGTCTGACAACTTCAGCGGGATTTTACTGTGGCTTCAGTTTTAAAAGTACAGCAGATAGTGCCATAAATTTTGCCCTTTTTCTGATGAGATTATTTCTTCCGAGATCTCTTGAAGTACTTATTGAACACTTACTGTGAGAGCAGTTTTAGTTCGCTCCCTTCCTTACAGCAGCACAGTTATATAATTTTTCACCTCTCTCTCTCTCTCTCTCTCTCTCTCTCTCTCTCTCTCTCTCTCTCTCTCTCTCTCTCTCTCTCTCTCTCTCTCTCTCTTTCTCTCTCTCTCTCTCTCTCTATCTCTCTTTCTCTTATTCTCTCTTTCTCTCCTGGAGTAGATCCTGTGGAAAAGAAATACTGTTTCACCAAACAAAATTTTACCAACCACATATTTTCTTCTAGAAACTATGACAGATCAAAAAGTTTGTTTATTCAGTTTGTATTGAGAGAAGATTCACTCTCACACAAGTATTTTATGAACGAGTTATAGTGTTTGACTTTGTGGAAGGGTCATGTTGTAGTCGTTATTATTATTATTATTATTAATGTTATCTTCAAAGTTACTTGTTCGAGTATTGGAGGTATTTCTTTTTTACTTTTATCTAACAATCGGCCAATTGTTCACTGTCTCCTTTTCGTTCACAATGTTCTTCTCTTTTGATTTCGAGTCGGTTTCTTTTTTCGTCGTTTCCTGTTTCAGTGTTCGGTCCTGTGGCATATCAATGTTTGGCTGCCATTTTTTGATGTGAGTCAATAAATACGTTTTAAAAGTTCATAAAACAAACAGTTTGGGTTTGTTTTTTCTCTACCTACCAGGTACTGTGGGTAGGCTTTTCTTAGGTAATCATAGTTTGCTTTTGCAAGAAGTCAAAAACCAAAAAAAAAAAAAAAAAAGAAACAATTTGATAATCCTTGAAATAAAAAAAGTATTTCGGAAAGGGAATTAAATAAACGTCTTCACACTCAGAGAGTCAATAATAATAATAATAATAATTACGGTAGGAATAACAATAACAGCAGCATTAAGAAGAAGAAGAAGAAGAAGAAGAAGAAGAAGAAGAAGAAGAAGAAGAAGAAGAAGAAAAAGAAGAAGAAGAAGAAGAAGAAGAAGAAGAAGAAGAAGAAGAAGAAGAAGAAGAAGAAGAAGAAGAAGAAGAAGACCTTCCATAAAAATACAGACGAAAAGGAAAGACAAAATTGAAAAAGGAGGCAAACGTTGAATGAGTGAAAGAAAAGAAAGAAAGAAAGAAAGAAAGAAAGAAAGAAAGAAAGAAGAAAGAAAGAAAGAAAGAAAGAAAGAAAGAAAGAAAGAAAGAAAGAAAGAAAGAAATGTTAAAATGGTGTGTGTCATGTTCCTGTGACGATTGAAAGTCATTGATGTAAAAGTAAGAATGATAAGGAATGGTGTAAGACTGGTGAGGAATGATGCGAAGAACGTTTGGTATGGCAAGGTTAGGGTTAGGGTTAGTTGAATATAGTGAGCCTGGATCGATATCATGCTGAAAGCTGTTCTAAAAGGTAATCAATGACAGGTGTACGTATGTATGTGTGAGTATTGGTGTTAGTATAAATATGTACATGTGTGCATGTTGGTATGTAGATAGACAGATAGACAGATAGTTAGATAGATAATAATGCACACACAGACACACACACATATATATATGCATACATACATATATGTGTGTATATATATATATATATATATATATATATATATATATATATATATATGTCAGCAACATGTGTATGTGTGTATGTGCATGTGAGTGTGTGTGTGTGTGTGGATTTGTGTGTACAAATGTTCATATGCATTTCTATATGTGTCTTACTTGGTGTATGTACTAAAACACCACTCCGTTCCTTAATTTAATTTTAAAAAAAAGACCTTGGATCAAGTTTAATGAAAAAATAAAACGAAAACTGAAAACAAAAAATAAAACAATCAAAAATATATGAATAATGCAATAAAGTACACAAAACAAAATAATCAAAAAGGAATAAATACAAAAATAAATAATAAATAAATAAAAATCATTAAACATCCGGGTTTTGCTTTTCAAAGAAAACATGAAGCCTATCTGGGAAGGATCGACCTACAGTGTGTCCCATTTATTTTAGAGTGACTCTGCACGTTAATTTTTTGGTTGTTGTTTATATATTCATTGAGATTGTTCGTTAATTGCTATGTTCGTTTAAATCGAAGTTTCTAGTTAAATATAATCACTTCTCTTGCAGGAGAGAAAATGTTAAGTGTTTCCTGCCAACTTTAGAATTTCTGTAAGAGAGCAAGGCTGCCATTGTTTTACATAATAACGTCTGGAAAATAATTAATTTAAAATGTCAAACTGAAAATTATAATGTAATTGCTTTAAAATAATTTCAATCAAATAATATCAAAATTTAAGGGAGGTAAAATTTATATCGATGAATAAATAAACTAAAATAAATAATGACAAAGAGAAAGGCGTTATGGCTTATGAAGTATTGATGTTAGCAAATGGTGTGCGTCCGTATATATATATATATATATATATATATATATATATATATATATATATATGAGTGTGTGTGTGTGTGTGTGTGTGTGTGTGTGTGTGTGTGTGTGTGTGTGTGTGTGATGTTTCTTGAAGAGATTCATCACATATCTTCGCTGCTCTGATACTGTTGTCCTGGAGATGTTAAAATATGCAAAGCCACACTCCCTTCGTCATATTTTATCACTTTAAATCATTATCGAGGATGTAGGGCCGAAAGTACATAAGTGAAGCGAACACACACACGTACACACATACATACCCATGCAAACATACACATGAATAAGCACACACAAACACGCGTGCGCGCGGACACACACACACACACGTATGTGTATAAATATTTATTACATACACATGTACAGTATATATAAGATAGATGCATAAAACTTACATATGTGTATATGTATATACAGTTATGTTTATACAGTTATATATAATACATATATATATATATATATACATATAAATATATACATACATACATATATATATATGAATGAGTATATATATATATGTCCTAATATATATATATATATATATATATATATATATATATACATACATATATCTGTGTATGCAGGGTTCCTAATAAAAGGACACGAGCAGATCCGTCGAACGAGGCCCATTTTGGCCAATTTCACCATCTACTACTACTACTACTACTACTACTACTACTACTACTACTACTACTACTGCTACTACTTCTACTACTACTGCCACCAGAACCTGTTCTACCAATGCCGCCAGGACCTGTTACACTACAACCAATACAGCTGCCTGTATTACTACTACTACCACCACTACCACCGCAAACACCGCCGCTGTTGCCACTAATGCTAATAAAAGTATTGATACTTCCATGACATTGAATGATGGTGCATCCTACTAATTCTAAGAGTACTTCAACCTATAGTACTACTACTTCTACAGTTGTGAAGGGCGGTTTCACCAAATTCCTCAAATGTACACATCATATACAACCTCCCACGTATTGTCAATCCTTCTTTTAACCCATGCACAAGCACAGATTCATAACTCTGTTTCTTTTTTATGTTGCTTTAAAGTTTTTCCTTCCTCAAGGTGTATTTTACCCGAAATATAAGAAACTAACAAATATTTCTAATGCAACATTCCGAACACCATCTCTTGGTTATTCCGATATTTTTTAATGTTTATAACTCCATGTGCTTTGTAGCAGAACTAAAACACTCATTTTCATGTGTGAATACATATGTATATGTGTGTGTTTGTGTGCGTATGTATGCAAATGTATATGTCATATGCATGTGAATGTATGTGTGCATGTATGCATGCATGACTGCATTTGTGTGTATGTGTATATGCATGTGTGTGTGTATATATGCTGAGTTGTATATATATATATATATATGTATATATATATGCGTACATCCTTGGTTTTATGCCCCTGGTTACGCTTACTCTTTGTATAAGCTGCCTGTTTTCGGTTCTACAATAGATAGCAATAACATATGTATTGAGATCAAAATGATTGACTAATTCCTCAAAGGCAGTGGCCCAGGATGGCCTTATCTTCCAATGAGTGAAATCGGGAGACAAATGATTACAAATATTTAGTTCTTGAAGTCCGATCGTGTATATTTATATATATATATATATATATATATATATATATATATATATATAATTAATAAATTATAGGGCAGCAAAAAAAAATTTTGAAATTTTATTTACCGTCAGTGGTCTAATTTCGATTCAGATAAATATGGTACTTAATTTGAGGCACCAGAATTTAGTACGGCATTATCCATACAATTTCAAAATAAGGTGATTAAAATATAAAAAAAATAAGCAACAAGGATATCTAGAAGTAATGCAGTACGATCGTTTCACGCAACTCCATTTAATTGAACAATGCAACCATTACATCAATATTGTTTCACTGGGAGTAGGTCGTTCTCATCTAGGTACTTATAGATGCTGCTCGATATGATGGCCGTCATCAGTTTCCACATCAGAGGCAAACAAGATATTGGTCGGAAATTACGAACTGTATTCGCTTTACTTGGGTCCTTCTGGTATAGTACCGTTCTTCCTTTTGTCATTCAGGCTGGTAATTGAATGTCACTACTCAGTATTTCGTCCATCTGTCTCGCAATTCTCCTGTACCAGTTAGGTATATATTGCACCCTGGAGAAGATGTTGGTCCGTCGCAGAATAATTCATTTCTCTCTGATGAGTGAACTGGAGCCATAGGAAATCAAGAGCTTTGCTCAAGAACGCAACACCTCACCCAGTCCAAGAATAGAAACCACAATCTTTCGATCTTGAGTGCGATACACAAAACCGCGCACCTCCAAACACAAACGCATAGACAGACATACAAATAGATAGATATATAGATAGATAGATATTTACATATATATACATACAAACACAGGAATATGCAGAATACATACATACATACATGCAAACGCACACACATACATACATATATGCATACACACATACATACATGCATATATACATATGCACACACACACAGACATACATACACACACATGCACACATACATGCATGCATACATACACACACACTGAGACACACACATGCGCAAAAACAAACAAAAGCGAAAAAGAACGCAGCGTAAATAACAGACAGTCAAGACTATTGATAAGGTCGCAAGACACAACGAAAACTTTAGGAAAATAAAAAAGAAAAATAAGTGGAAATTTTACCGGTGAGTGTGTTAAATTTTAAGGCACAATAAGAAAATGACTCTCCCCAAACACAACAGAATATGCTTCAACAAACGAAATCACATAAAAAATCTTGCAAACCAAATTCCAAAACGAAATACATATATATATATATATATATATATATATATATATATATATATATATATATATATATATATACACACACACACACACACATACATACATATGTACATATGTATATATACTAGTATACATTCATATTCTTCTTTCCTTTTACTTACTTGTTTCAGTCATTTTGACTGTGGACATGCTGGAGCACCGCCTTCACTCGAACAAGTCGATCTCAGGACTTATTCTTTGTAAGCCTGATACTTAGACTATGGTATCGTTTATCGAACTGCTAAGTTACGGGGACGTAAACACACCAACATTGGTTGTCGAGCGATGGTGAGAGGACGCACACATGTATACATATGACGGTCTTCTTCCAGTTTCCGTCTACCAAATCCAACCACAAGACTTTGGTCGGCTCGAGGCTATAGTAGAAGACACCTCCCCAAGGTGCTACGCAGCAGGGCTGAACACATACATGCATACATACATACATACATACACACACACACACACATACATGCATACATACATACATACATACATACACACATACATACATGCATGCATGCATACATGCATACATACATAC
>NC_142943.1:41730456-41740456 GCF_046866305.1 Octopus bimaculoides | reverse complement strand
ATATATATATATATACAGTATTTGTGTATATATGAGCCTGCATGGATTTAATGGCGTAATTTATGCACTTTGCAAGGTGTATTGATTTCTTGAAAATATTCGGGAAAACATCATAAAAACATGCCTTCGCGCACACAGGAACGTGTGTACATATAAGTATGATGTTGCGTACGTATTTATTAGTATAAATATGTATATGTGTGTGCGTGTGTTCGTGTGTGTGTTTGTATGTGTATGTGTGTGTGTGTGTGTGTAGATTAAGTATGTATAAGAGTGTATATGTAAGTATGTATATCTTTAGGGCGGTATTTTTTCGTAGAAAACCAATGAAAAGTCTTCCATTCTCCTTTCTATTACAGTTGTTCTGTTTCTGAAGTCTTTATGCGTCAACTCGGAGTAGAAAAACTATTCCTAGACCTTCGTGCAACTAACTTGATTGTTAGTCAGCCAGCCATTGCTGCCGACACAAAACCTTTCTTCTCTTTTTTTCTTTCCTTCTGTATTCATTTATTTATTTATTCATTCATTTATTTATTTGTATGCGTGCTGACCATACACATACACGAGCATACATATGTATATATGTAAGTACATTTGTATGTATGCTTCTGTATTTATATGTATACATACATAGTTATTTCTGGTATGTTTCTGTTCTCTTTCCCAGTCTCTCTCTCTCCCTCTTTCTCCCTCTCTCTCTCTCTCTCTCTCTCTCTCTCTCCTTCTCTTCACCTTCTGCCCCTCTCTCTTCCTCCCATATGACGTCAGACGCTGAAACAGCCAATTAATTATATATTCTATATATTGCAGAAGATAATCGAAAAGAAAAAAAAAAGACAGAAAGAAAACAAAAAGAGAGCAAAAAATCAGGAAACAAAAGCAAACAGACCATACATAAACACAAACAATAAATAAGCAACAGAAAGGAACAAAGACATGCCAACACGAAAGTAAGAAAGCGTTCATGCGCATGCGTGATCTGCAATAGTGGCGATTGTATTTCGATCTGTTTAATTGTGTGGCTGTATAGAAGGGTCGACTTGATCACCTATCATTATTACATCCTTCGGCTACACATTCAAAAATCCATTGCGTTATCTGGCATCTCAAAAGATCTTTCTTACGTTAGAGAGAAGAAATACACGAAGGAGAAGAAGGAGAAGAGATATATGAGATGGCGACGAAATGTTGAGGATGAATGAAGAAGACACGGAGAAGAATATCTGTGTCCTTTCGCTAAAGCACAAAATATATGTGCTTCTGTCGAAGTTACAGTAACAGAGGCGAAGTAAGGATTGTGGGTAGGGAAGAGAGAGGAAGACAGAGAGAGAGAAAGACAAAGAAAGAGAGTTTGTGTGTGAGTGTGTGTGTATGTGTGTGTATGTGTGTGTGTGCGTCTGTGTATGCGTTTTATATTTTTGTTCTTCCTCTGCATTTAGCTATCCTCTCTATATATCTCTCACATTTCTATGCGATATGTGTGTGTGTGTGTGTGTGTGTGTGTGTGTGTGGTGGTAGTAATTATATATATATATATGTATGATATATATACGTATAAACATTTATGTGTATATATATATGTATATACATGTATGTATGTATATATTTATATGTATCCCATACATATATATATATATATATACACAGGCATAAATACATAGGGATATATTTATGTATATATATATATATATATATATATATATATATATATATATATATATATATATATATATATATATATATATATATATATATTCACGAGGCACACGTAGTATTAGTGTATGAGAAAGAGTTAAATATAGAAAGAAAGAAAGAAAGAAAGAAAGAAAGAAAGAAAGAAAGAAAGAAAGAAATAAAGAAAGAAAGAAGGAAAGAAAGAAAGAAAGGTACTGAAGGAGAACTAAAAAAAAAGGGGGGTTGGACACAGGAATGAGGTGGGTCGTGAAAGCATGGTTTGCTGCTAAATCACAGCAGAGAATACCATTATTTGCTAGAAGACACGTTAGAATCGGTACACCAGTCATACATACCTACCTTCGCGTTTCGTTTTTTCTTCTTTTTTTTGGTAACGTTTCCAATAATTTTTATGTTATTCCGATTGTCTTAAAATGGCAGATTTTCTCGACATGGAGAGTTACGCGTTAAAACCACTTTTCATGCTGTGTTCTAAAATGTCTTTGAATAGCCAAGTTTTGGGAAGTTCCACGTGTGTGCATGTGTGTGTGTGTGTGTGTGTGTGTGCGTGTGCGTGTATGCGTTCTTGATTGCGTACGTTTGTGCGTGTTTGTGTACGTGAGTGTTTCTCTGTGTACGAGAGTATGTTTTTGCACGTGTGTTTCTGCATGTGTTACTGTGTCTGTGTGTCTTTGTACTGTTGTTTTCTTTCATTCATCCTGATTTCAGTTTTTATTCTTTATTCTTTATTCTTTATTCTTTATTCTTATCATTGATCTCACACATTTACTCCATGTAAAACGTCCATTATTTCTTGTTCGCTGTTATCCAGTTTTTTTTTTGTTTGTTTTTTTCCTTTGTACCCTCAACAACAATTGGGCCCTTATGGCTAATAAAAATATTATTATTATTATTATTATTACTTCTTTATTTATTTATTTATTCATTTTCATCATCATCATCATCAGTTCTTCCTCAAAAATATCCAAAAGAGAAAAACATAAGATGAAAGTGTTAGTTTGTGCTCTGACCACTCTGTTTTTTATGACCTATTACGCATTTAGTTTTATATTATATAATGTGCCTTACCTATTTTTTTCTGAATTGAAAGCTTGCAGGTTTAGCTACTATTTCTCACAGTTATACTGACAATTTTGCAGACCGTTACGAGCAACTTTGAGAAGGTCAGAGCAACTGCGGCTGAAGAAAACCGCCAAAAACTAAATGTCATCGTCACATTTTCCAGCTGACCGAAGCCGACATATTTACCCGAGTGTCCCAGAGCCTGTCGCTCAAAGATCGGTTTACGTAGCCACAGAAGTGCTTACTCCTCGTCTCCATGTCCTGAGACACGAAGAACTGCCATCATCATCATCATCACTTGCTACTTAGAGGCTGCCTCATTGTTGTTGCTGATGATGAGGACCCTAACACCGCTTGAAGTGTTTAGAAATTGTTTTCAGAAATCGTTAAGCCATTGTTATATTCAATATTTATAGAAAGTTCAATGGTTCAAACGCATTCTTTATCGATAGAAAGTTCAATAAAGGCGGTGAGCTGGCAGAAACGTTAGCACGCCGGACGAAATGCTTAGCGGTATTTCGTCCGCCGCTACGTTCTGAGTTCAAATTCCACCGAGGTCGACTTTGCCTTTCATCCTTTCGGGTTCGATTAAATAAGTACCAGTTACGCACTGGAGTCGATGTAATCGACTTAATCCGTTTGTCTGTCCTTGTTTATCCCCTCTGTGTGTAGCCCCTTGTGGGCAGTAAAGAAATAAGTAAGTTGAATGGTTTGTTCTGTTTAAGCCAATTTACTACGAAATGTAAATGTCTTTTAAACCTCTCAAAGACATAGTTTATTGATCTTATTTAAAGAACAGCGATGAACCTGTTAATGTGAATAATTTAAACTCCGCGCCTTGACAGTGTATCGTTTACAAAAAGACGATAATTAATAAATAAATATAAATGATTAGTTCTCATTTCGAAAATCGAAAACAACGATAAATCTGATGCAAAGATCAGACCATTTTCTATAAAAGGTCTTGGAGGAAAGTTTTGTTATATGGAAATAATGAAGAGAAATGAATCAAAAACGATTTAGCATAACATGAAGTAAACATTTATAGAATATAAAATTTGTGCGGTGATGAAGGAGAATAAAAAGGGCAGGAAAGTAATGAATGTAATTATTATTCCAAGACGTTTGTTAGTAATTGGGTTAACTCTTTTAAATTGTTATTCAGGTGCAACAACAGGTGAACACCATAGTGATGCCAGGCCTGTAGACTCCACATGTAACTCACAACATAGGCGTATGACTATGTATTTAATATTTGTCTGTTGATATATGTGTATATATGTATGTGTGTGTGTGTTTGTGTGTGTATGTATATGTGCGTGCGTGCGTGCGTATATGCATGTTTGTATATACACACTTATAAATATATACATTAATAAATATGAAGATATATGTATGTACATATATCTATGAATATAGAAAGCAAGTTAGCTAGGTACACCGAAAGAAAGAGAAGAGGGACGGAAAGAGATGAATTGAGAGAGTATATATATATATATATATATATATATATATATATATATATATATATATATATATATATATATATATATATATATATATATATATATATATAGATATATATAGATATATATATATATATATATATATTTGTATATATACATGCATATATATACATATATATATATTTATATATATATACATATACATATATATATTTATATATATATACATATACATGTATACATATATATGTATATATATATATATATATATATATATATATATATATATATATATATATATATATATATATATATATAAGAATATCAAATACCCAAAATTTCAAGGAGTTCCTGCCTTAAAAACAAGAACTAAACCACAGTTATTTTGTGTTCTTTGCTACATTGTTTTCTATTAACCCAATTATTCTATCAGAAGAATTTTTATTCATTAAGATAGAAGAAATACACATAAATATATATATATATATATATATCGATATATATATACATATATATGTATACATATGTGTATATATATATCTATGAACTTTAGATGATCAGTCACAATATGTTTATAGCATATTTTAACATTGAAAATCAAATTCACTGCGGTTACCGCAGAGTAAAAAAATATCTCATATGTGTAAAAGCACCATATCTACTCAGTATTTCCCTCTACCGGATTCACAGATACGCGTTCCTTGCTCTTTATCCGTCATGAATGGGAAATGACGAAGAGAGATAACCCTACACAGTAGCTAAAAAGCGGGCAGATATCATGTTTTGACACCTTTTACCATAAAAGAGAGATTTTTCTCAAGGTTAACTATAGTGAATTTTCCTTTAGATGTTGAAATATGCCACATATTTTCACTAGCCTAAAGTTCATTTATTGCTAACCACTGTTTCGTGCTGATGCAACTTTATATATATATATATATATATATGTATATATATGCACACATACATACATACATATATTACATGTACATACATATACATACGTATGTATACATATATTCATATATATATATATATATTTATATGTATACATACATATACATGCATACATATATACATATATATATATATATATATATATATATATATATATATATATATATATATATATATATATATATATATATATATATATATATATATATATATATATATATATATATATATATATATATATATATATATATATATATATATATATATATATATATGCATGTATGTATGTATGTATGTACGTATATCAAGAAAACAACAGGTTGTGCAGAGCACCGCCTAGATAAATCAAAGGTAGAACAGAAAGAATCAAACAAACGGAAACCAACAAAATACAACGTGGAAAAATAGACGATCGCACGACAAACAGCCTATATATATATATATATATATATATATATATATAAAGAGAGAGAGAGAGAGAGAGAGAGAGAGAGAGAGAGAGAGAGAGAGAGAGAGAGAGAGAGGGGTAGATAGATAGATAGATAGATAGATAGATAGATAGATAGATAGATAGATAGATAGATGCAGGTCGTTGTCCACGCATTCACAGTCGCTGATACAACTGAGAATACACAAGAAAGATACCCCGTTCCGCCACCCACCTAAAATACCATGTTCTCTAATTAAACAGGATATTCAAAAGTAGTCAGTAAAAATGGTCTCGTAATCCGCTCATACAATTACTACCTGAACTTATCTCTTCATGATCCCTACTTTAAATTCTTTCCATCATCATATGTTATCGTGAATCAATCTAAAGGACATTTATCTCCTTTTCTTCGGAAGGGACATGTTTTTCTGAATTGAGAATCGTTCAACTTTTTTTTTTACTTATTTACCTTTTCACTCACATTTTATTTTGCTTATGTTTTTGTTTTTTTTTGCCTTGAAAGTTTCTCTAGATATTATTGGTTTAGCAGCTGTTCTTGAAATGGTGCTTTTGAAGTAAAGCCATTTGCAATCTGTATTGGTTGTTATCTTCCGTTCTATCAGGAGCAGTGGTGAAGACGGACATATAAACAAGTCCTATTTTCAGTTTGACACGGAGCTGGTTAATGGCCTTCTTCTGACCTGGATTTTAAATAAGTCGACATCACTCGTACTTATTACTGATGTTGCTACCACAACCACCAGCGACCTCTACTATCACCACCACAATCACTACCATCGTCATAGCCAAAACCATCACAATCGTAACAGCCATAACTAACATTACCACCAGACCCACCACCACAATCAACACAGCCACCACTAATACCACCAAGAACTACAACACCAATAACATCACGTCCACCACCACAATCCCCCCGCTACTACTACTACTACTACTATTACTACTACTACTGCTGCTGCTGCTGCTGCTGCTGCTACTACTACTACTACTACTATTACTAAGGCAGCGAGCTGAGCTGACAGATCGTTTGCACGACCGACAAAAAGTTTAGCGGCATTTCATCGATCTTTACATTCCGAGTTCAAATTCCGCCGGGTCAACTTTGTCTTTCATCCTTTCGGGATTGATTAAATAAGTACCAGTTGAGTACTGGGGTCGATGTAATCGACTATCTCTCTCTCCTAAATTTCAAGCCCTCTGCCTCTATTAGAAAGGATTATTATTATTATTATTATTATGGTGGTGAGCTTGAGAAACGTTAGCTCAGTGACATTTCGTCCTTCTTTATATTCTGAATTCAGATTCCACCGGAACCGACTCTGCCTTTCATCATTTCAGGGTCCATCAGTTGAGGTTCGATATAATCAGCTTAACCCCGATATTGCTGGTCCTGTGCCAATATTTGAAACCATTATTATTATTATTATTATTATTATTATTATTATTATTATTATTATTATTATTGTTCAGTAGTTTTATTTTTATAACGTGCTTTCACTTCACTACCGAGCGCAGTTCTGTGCGCCTTGGGTATGTGCTGTGGTTTGCTGTGGTGCTCTTATATTTACTGTATTGAAAGTGTTTTGCGTAGAATGTGTGCAGTGCCCAGTAGTGCAATTTTCTGTATGTTATATATATTTGTAAATCCTGGTGTTTTTGTTATGTATGTATTATTATTATTATTATTATTATTATTATTATTATTATTATTATTATTATTATTATTATTATTATTATTATTATTATTATTATTATTATTATTATTAAGGCAGCGAGCTGGTAGAATTGTTAGCACGCCGGGCGAAACGGTTAGCGGCATTTCGACCGTCACTAAATTGTGGGTTCAAATTCCACCGAGGTTGACTTTACCTTTCATCCTTTCGGGGTCGATAAATTAAGTACCAGTGAAACACTGGGGCCGATGTAATCGACCCATCCTCTCCCCCAAAATGGCCGCCCTTGTGGCAAAATTTGACGCCATTGTTATTATTATTATTATCATTATTATTATTTTTAATATATATAGGACTGAGGTAACTCCCCCAGAAGATATAGAAGCAAAAATAAAAGAGTGCTATTGTTATCAAGTGAACGATATTTCAACATCTCGTGTATCTTCTACTCTTCTTTTTTTTCTCCTATATCTTCTGGAGGAGTTACTTCAGTCCTATATATATTAACCAAAATGAAGTAGATGGACAAGTTGATATTTTTAACCTGTGGAAGAGACACGAGATGTCAAAATATCGTTCACCGGATAACAATGACACTCTCCTTTTTTTGCTGCTATTATATTATTATTATTATTATTATTATTATTATTATTATTATTATTATTATTGAATGAGAGAGCAGTGCATGCCATCAAAGTAATATTGGGGTAAAATATACGAAACCCATTATACCCATCATGACTACCTGTCTTATAAGGGTATACCAGGCACATGCATCACAACCATATGTGCGTGACATGGTAATCTCATATCAAGATAAACAGCGCATGACCTCGCAGGTGGGGCCCAGTTAGAATCTTCTTCAGGTCGAGTAGCCCATCCCGCTCAAAAAGTCCCTGAATAAAGTTTGTTTAAGAATGTTGATCAATACACTCATGTTTTCAAAGGCGAATTATTCAAACCCCAAAGAATTCCTCTCAACACATGGCTATGATGCTTCCCCACTACTTCTGCGCATGATCAGAGATGCACATATCGTCAGCCACCAAGGGACATGCTCAACTGGTTAAGGTCAAACAACTGACAAGCAAATTTGTGGTATTGAGCAGAATATTTGCTGTAACCCATCTTTTTTATACCAAGACAAAACAATGTACATGATAACACTTCCAATCAATTAAGATCAGAAGTCATGAGACCCACTGCCTGGTACTGCATTCTGGCATTTATTATTATTATTATTATTATTATTATTATTATTATTATTATTATTATTATTATTATTATTATTATTATTATCATTATTATCATTATTATTATTAAGGTGGTGAGCTAACAGAAACGTTAGCACGCCTGGCGAAACGCTTAGCGGTATTTCGTCTGTCTTTATGTTCTGAGTTCAAATTCCTCCGAGGTCGACTTTGCCTTTCATCCTTTCGGGGTTGATGAAATAATTACCTGTTACACGCTGGAGTCGATGTATTCGACTTAGCCCTCCCCAGAATTTTCAAGCCTTGTACCTCTAGTAGTGATGGTTTATCATCATCATCATCACCACCATCATCATCATCATCATCATCATCATCATCATCATCATCATCTTTATTATTATTATTATTATTATTATTATTATTATTATTATTATTATTATTATTATTATTATTATTATCATCATCATCATCATCGTCATTATTACTATAGAGTGAGAGAGCAGTGCATGCCATCAAAGTGACTCCGTGGTAAAATATACGAAGCCCAGTATACCCATTATCACTATCTGTCTGATAAGAGTACACCAGGTACATATATCACAACTCTATGTGCTCAACATTCCTCTCAAGACATGGCTATGATTCTCCCCCACTACTTCTGCTTGTGATCAGAGATGCACATATCGTCAGCCACTAAGGAATATTCTCAACTGGCTACGGTCAAATAACTGACAAGCAAATCTGTGGTTTTGAGCAGAATATTTACTGTAGCCCATCATTTATACCAAGACATTATTATTATTGTTATTATTATTATTATTATTATTACTATTACTATTATTATTATTATTTCTTTCAATCAAAACGGAAATGTGGCGAGTTAATGACCATCAATTTTTTTATTCATTTTTTTATTCGTAATATTCTTTTTGAACTAAACTTATATACAACGCTATTTCTTTCTTCGTGGCTGTCCGAATCGAATGTAACGATACTCACTATTTCAATATAAATCACTTTAACGACCCACAGATAAAGAAGTGCACACTCAATCCCAGTGAAGACTTGCACTTAAAACTTAATTCAATATTACAATAAATTACTGGAGTGTTAATCAAAATGAGCTGCCAATAATGCGTTATATATACAAATCGGTATATCCGGTTTATTGGAAGTTTTAATAATGTTGGATTTATAAGTGTCTCCATGGCGTGTTGAAGAAGATTTACAGTTACTGATGAAACCTCAGCATAGGATTATATGAATCTAGCTAATTCCTCTTCGTGTGTCCAGGATAATAACACTTAGATTACTTAATATGTTGATCAGACTTAATAGATGTTTTCTGCTGTAGAGAATAATATGATATGCAAATCAGCCAAATTTCTCTGCGATTAGAGACGTATTGATTTCTATAAAGTAGAATATCAAATGAGAATTCAAAGCAGGGAAGTGGATATATTCTATTCATGAAGGTTTTAA
>NC_142943.1:41712956-41727956 GCF_046866305.1 Octopus bimaculoides | reverse complement strand
CCTATGACAATAGGTATTGTTTTCGTCTTCAGATTCCACATTTTGCTAATTTCTATTTCAAGATCTTTATATTTGCTCAGTTTTTGGTAGGTCTTGACAGATACGTTTATATCAATTGGGACAGTCATATCAATGAGGAGGCATGATTTTTGTCTGAAGTCTTTCAGTATGATGTCTGGCCTATTTGCGTCTATCTTTCTGTCAGTTTGAATGGTGAAGTTCCAGAGGAGTGCAATGTGATCATTTTCAAGTACTGGGGGTGGTTTGTGTTCCCACCAGTTTTTATCATGGGGCAAGTCCAGGTTTTTGCATATTACCCAGTGAATATATTGTGCAGCTCTATCATGCCTGTTGAGATACTCTGTAGGCGCAAGCAGACTGCACATGGAGACAACATGATCGATGGTCTCATTTTGTTGTTGGCATATACGACATAATGGGGAGCTGCCGTTCTTTAATATGTTGGCCTGGTAGTTCTTTGTAGGTAGGCATTGATCTTGGGCTGCTATGATAAACCCCTCTGTTTCTGATTTCAATCCAGAGGCCATTAACCATTGGTGGGTAAGGGCTTTGTCAATATCTGCATTATTCGCTCTCTTTGGGTATTTGCCATTGAGAGGTTTTCCATGCCATTTTTCAGTCATAATAGCTAAGGCAGCAATTTTAGCACGGGTTTTCAAGCGCTTAGCTTTTTCTGTAGGTGTTTCTAGTTCGTCTAATTCTTGAATTTGTTGCAATTGGAATTCACTTAGATATTCCTTTGCCTGTTTTGTTACTGAGTAAGATGCTTTCTTGCTTTCATATTTTAAGACAAGTTTTAGCATCCAGTCCTCAGAGTTTTTCATATAGGTGTCTAGGCCAATTGTGGCTACCTTCATTGATAATGCCAGCTGTAGTAGTCCTCGACCTCCCTCTTTTCTTGGCAGATAAAGACGTTCTATATCTGCCTTAGGGTGGTGCATTCTATGCATTGTCAACAGTTTTCGTATTTTTCTGTCAACATTACATATTTCAGTAATTGACCAGTTAACGATGTTGAAACTGTAAGTCACGACTGGTATGGCTAGAGCATTGATCGCTTCGATCCTGTTTCTCGCGTTCAGCTCTGTCTTCAGTATTGCTCTCACCCTGCGATAACATTCTCTTCTGATCCTTTCCCTCATCACTGAGTGCTTGATATTGTCCCCTTCAATTACCCCTAGGTATTTGTAGCTCTCCGCTGGTTCTAACTCTTTTATGACATTTTGCTGGTCAAGGTTCACATTAGATGTATTTGTCATTTTTCCTTTGATAAAGATAGCTTTTGCACATTTATCAAGGCCAAATTGCATCCTGATGTCATCACTGAATTGTTTAACAATCGCTAGTAGGCCTTTGAGTTGTTGGTCATTTTTTGCAAAGAGCTTTAAATCATCCATGTAAATGAGATGATTTATATTTTTATCAAATATTTTATAACCATACTGTGCATCATTGAGCAATTTTGAGAGCGGTATTAGGGCTAGACAGAAGAGGAGTGGTGATAGTGAGTCACCCTGGAAAATGCCACATGAAATTCTTACATCTCCAGCATTTAGAGATTCATTGTCATTGTTCAACATCAGTGTGGTTCTCCATGATCTCATACTTACAGATAAAAAGTTTCGCAGAGTAGGAGCTATTTTATACATTTCCAGACATTTCCTAATCCAGCTATGTGGTAGGCTATCAAAGGCCTTTTTATAGTCTATCCAGGCTATTGACAAGTTTTTGTGTCGCTTGTGACAATCTTCTAAGATCATCTTATTGATGAGTAGCTGATCTTTACAACCATAAGATCCACGTTTACATCCCTTTTGCTCATTAGGGAATATGCTACTTTCTATTAAAAAACTATAGGTGTACTCGGTTAGGACAGATGTTAGCGTCTTATACATTGTTGTTAAGCAGGTTATGGGGCGATAATTTTTTGGTTCGTTTGTTTCCTCATTTTTGGGAAGCAGGAATGTTAAACCATTAACTAGCCAAGAGGGCATCAAACTAGGATTTTGCAAAACATCGTTGTAAAGTTTTGTTAGCAGTTCATGGCTTTCTGGGAAGGCATTCAACCAGAAGTTAGGAATTTTATCCTTTCCTGGAGACTTCCATTTGCTTGACCTCCTGAGAGCAGATCTTATATCTTCTACCCTGACCCCCTCCCACTTTTGCTCCTCTAAGGAGTCTAGGTCTGTAGCTATTCTATCAATCCAAGGGGCCTTTTCATTGTGTGTTTTATCTTCTGCCCAGATTTTATTCCAAAATTCTTGCACTTCTTCTTTTGATGGGACAGACTTTATTGTTACTGGTGTTTTCCCTATCTTCCTGTAGAAATTTTTGGGGTTATTTTTGAACATGTTATTATCTCGGAAGAATTTAACACGCTTTTCATACCTTGCTATGCGGGCAGCTTTAGCACATACCTTTTGCTTGATGGTTTCTATGGTGGCATCAATGTCAACTATGGTTTTCATGTTATATTTTTTCTTTAGTTTTTGGGTCTTTGTAGGTTTGATACTCTTGTCAAATTTAAGGTTTTTCAAACATTCTATGTCAGATCTAAGCAGCTTAATTTGGTGTTGAATGCGTTCTTGCCAAGAAGGCTTTTTGTGGGAGTGTTGTCTTTTTCTAATCTTTTCACCACATAGAATCGTTGAGATTCTTGCGGATGCATAGTACAGGTGGTTGAGATCTGTAATATCAACATCATTAGCTGAAATTATATCCTTAAGTGCAAGGCGGATTTTACCAATTATTTTCAGGTTTTGGTTAGAATTGCGAATTTTGGGGAGAGTGTCGCGTTCATTCATACTAGTTTCTTTAATTTTCAGCCATTCAATCATGATTTGATTTTTTAGATCATGTAGTTCTGTTGCGTCGATTTCTGTATGACTTCCTTCATCTATTTGATTTTCCCCTGCCTTAGTGTTTATGGTTGGTTCAGAGAGTATTTTATTTTGCCTATCAGTTACCTTAACTCTTTCAATTATTACTGTATTTTCATCAGCCTTGGGCTGGTTTATAATTATTTCCTCTGTAGTATCTTCTTTAGCTGCAGTTTCATTCTTTTTATCCTTTACTGCTTGCTTAATTTGGTCAATCTCTATTTCAGTTAGTAATTTTTTTTTTATAATGTTTCTTCTGACGTTGGCAAGTTTATTACTGTCTATGTAGGGTCTTACTGCAAGGTGTTTCTGTCTCCAGTTTAAGTAGGTTTGTACAGTATTAGATTTATCTGTAGGGAAATATATGGCACGGTAGAAGGCTCTAAGAACTTCTTTATTATCTTCCCTAGACCATTTTTCATTCTTTATCTTTTGGTTATTTGATGACGAGCATGGATGGCCATCTGTTGGAATATTCCGGTTGTGGGGTACTTCCAGCTCCTGTGTGTCGGGAAGATTTGAACCAGTAGCAGATTTCTCGTCTCGGATCTGGTTCATTATCCGAGTAAGTGGTCCTTTATAATCCGGTCTATGACCATTGCGGTTTATATTTTGTTTTATTAACAGTGAGGCATAACAAGCTTCGACGTTGACGCTAGGGGACGGATCTGTCTGTTTAGGGTAAGTTTTTTGAGACAACACCGTCTCCGAGCTTTCGTGACGTAGCTTCTTAAGGCTAGCAGATCTATTTCGAGTGAGTGGCCCTTTGTGATTCGGTCGATAACCACTCTGGTTTGTGATCTGCCTTGTTATCATTGAGGCATGACGAGCTTTGGCGTTGACATTCGGGGACGGATTTGTCTGTTTAGGGTCAGTTTTTTGAGACAACACCGTCACCGAGTTCTCAGCATGTAAACATTGCTCGTAGCGTAGTTTTTTAAGGCTAGCAGATCGGTATTCATCTGTATTTTTTTTGTTGATAGATTTATCTCCAGGCATAGTGTATTTTTGTGTGTGTGTGGCGTTTTAAACTTATGAATGGTTCACTGTCTGTATTTGTTCACAAAATGAAAATAAACAAAGAAGAAAGAAAAAAAGTTTTGGTTTTGCTTCGTTTGTGATATGTGTTTTCGTATCCGTAAGTGTGTCCTGTGATTTTTACGTAGTTCTGTAAACATTAAGATGCATGTGTAGTTCTATGGGTATCAAAACGTATATATCATTGTGTACACGTTCAAGTGTATGCGTAATTATTCAATATATGTACTTACTATTTTGTTCCATTTCTTTTTTTTTATATAGTTTGTAAACTTTCCGGTGTTGGTTTTGCGTGTGTGATCGCACTTGTAAACTTTCCGGTGTTGGTTTTGCGTGTGTGATCGCACGTGTTTCATTATTATTATTATTATTATTATTATTATTATCATTATTATTATTATCATTATTATTATCATTATTATTATTATCATCATTATTATTAGTAGTAGTATTATTAATGTTGTTGTTGTTGTTGTTGTTGTTGTTATAAGCCTCGTTCTGGTTGTTTGCTCTTCCGATTGTCGCCATTGTTGTTTTACAAGCAAAAGTAAATGAGGAGAGATTTTCTAAATGAAAACATTCTTATTAGTTTTAGCAATCTCGGAACAAAAACAAAAAAGAAAGATACGATGAAAAAAAAAGGCGAAAAAGAAAAACTGAAATTCTTGGAGAATGTGTAGAGAGAAGGGAAAAACAGAAAAACAATTCCTCTGCCGTTATTCTAACTGAAGGAAATGGTAAAACGATAGAAACAACAAAATACATTAACTATTAGATGTGTCTGAGCTCTTTGTCATTATTCCGTAGGTGTGTGCATGAGTGTATAATGATCGTATTATCATCATCATTATTATTATTATTATTATTATTATTATTATTATTATTATTATTATTATTGTTGTTGTTGCTGTTGTTGTTATTGTTGTTATTGTTATCATTTTCTTATTATTATGTGAAAGATTGTCAGAGTTCATTATTTCTGTAATTTCTTCTTGTACTTCAGTAATTCGCCTTGGTCTCTTTTCCTATCCTTCTTCTCAAATATATCATCATCATCATCATCATCATCAACATCATCATCATCATCATCATCATCATCATCATCATCATCATCATCAACATCATCATCATCATCATCATCATCATCATCCTCATCACCATCAACCAACCCATACACGCACACTCACAAAGACATTTGGTAGTGCAGTTGGTAGAGGGAAGTTGAAAGAATGCCGTCGTATATATATATATATATATATATATACACACACACACAAATATATACTTATATATATACACATATATATTTATACATAAACATATAATGTGTGTGTTTATACGTCAAAGACTTTCCGTATTCCCGAGCGTCATACTAATATATACTTTTGTTATTTACACCACCTGTCCTCGTCTGTTGTTATTTTTTGTATATTCTCCCATATATATATATATATATATATATATATATATATATATATATAAGGTCCTAAGTATGGAACCAGTAAGTGCAGTAAATAGTCATACAGATATATTGCTACAAGTTCGGCTCCCTTCTCCAGGAAGGGGCTGATTTTTGCAAAAGCCGACAATCTCCTGATGAAAGACGCCGGACTTATAGTAATATATTTATGTGACTACATACTGGTTCCATACTCAGGACTATTTTGCGCATTCTATCTGCTAATTATGAATATTATCATTAGTATCCAATTTCGAGCTTCCAGAAACAGTCAGTTCAAAAACTAACACTCCTTCCTTAGTTTCTGTATCTTTTTTATGTTCCATGTAAAACATTTTAGTATAAATATATAAGTATCTATATATATATATATATATATATATATATATATATATATATATATATATATATATATATATATATATATATATATATATATATATATATATATATTCTGAATATATGTAGCTATATATGTCTTATTAATTCAAGTGTATGTATGCATGTATATATATATATATATATATATATATATATATATATATATATATATATATACATTTATATATATCAAGTCTAATCGTATTTAACTACATCGCACTTCATACTGCCGATTAGGTCTTTTCTCTTGAACAGCAATATTGAGTCGTTCCATCTGTTGAACATAGAGTTCCGCGTTGACCGTTTGGTTCCGTCCAAGCAATTCGTAATGGATAATCCCTTCCCAGACCCACCATACACACAACATCGTTTTACGCGGATGAAGATCTTGTTTCACGCGCAGTGTCGCATGTTTACCGGGGCTAAGCCACTCCTTACACTGCTTCATATTGATGTACAGGCATCATTTTTCGTCGCCAGTAACGATTCGGTGAAGAAATCGTTGCTTGTGCCCATGAGTTGAACGATGACGAGTAAGAAAACCAGCGGAGATTGCGGCTCATTGATTTTTGTTGTTGTCACTTCAAGCATGCGGAACCCATACTCCATACTCCTGAAGATGCTTCTCTATAGCAGTGTGGGAGCATTCCATTTTCTCTGCCAGTACCCTTGTCGTTTGACGAGAATTTTCGTGCAAATGTTGGTTTAATCGCTATTCATCGAACTCATCTGGACGGCTAGAGCGAGGTGCGTCGTTGAGGTCAAAATTTCCATTTTTGAACTTTGCGTACCAATCAAGAGCGGTTCTTTCAGCTATACACAGCATAAATGTCGCTAGCAGCTTTTGCGGCCTTAGAACCTTGATTAAAAGCAAAAAGAAGGAGGTGTCGAAAATGGTCGTTTTTCTGAACTTGACATTCCATTTTAATGATCTGAAAATAAACAAAAATTAACTAAAATTAACTAGAAAAAAAAATAGATGCCAAAATGATTCAAAAATAGAATTCTCGAAAAAATTAGATTCCAAAATTTAAAAACTCGAAATAAAACGGCGGGAACTTAGTTGCCAACCCAATACATATATATGGTGCCCTTGACTTTTTTCTACGTCGTACGTATTAGCTTTCTTATTGGTAACGCTTTTCACTATATATATATAGCAATAAGGAAATAGAGGGGATTAATACGTGGTATCCATCAACTTACACACACTGTATTGTGTCAATTTACTTGTTTATTTGTTTACTAAAAAACAATAATAACAATATACAAACACATGTGACATATGTCATATCAGTAATAGATGAAATGGATGAAATAGAGGTACATGAATGATTCTCTAGGCCTCTTCAGAGTTTTTATAAAGTTCATAAGGTTAAAAATATAAGAATATAAGAATACTGACATGACATAATATGTCACATTTGTTCGTATATTCTTATTATTGTTCTTTTAGTAAATAATAAACATTGTTTTATTGCTATACAAATTAATGGTAAAATAACTTTTTACCCGCACCCATTTATTGCACTTGGTAATGTAATTGCCATGCAATTAATAAAGAAGAAGAAGAAGAAGAAGAAGAAGAAGAAGAAGAAGAAGAAGAAGAAGAAGAAGAAGAAGAAGAAGAAGAAGGACAAGAAGAAGAAGAAGAAGAAGAAGAAGAAGAACAAGAAGAAGAAGAAGAAGAAGAAGAAGAAGAAGAACAACAACAACAACAAGAAGAAGAAGAAGAAGAAGAAGAAGAAGAAGAACAACAACAGCAGCCTTTTCAGGATACCATCTCCAAGATGTGTGGAACCATCGATATTGGTTCAATAATATCAAAGATACATTTTTAAACAAGAAAATCAAAAACAACGAAGACGTAAACCGAAATGAAAAGTTCATAAATATATTTATTCATCGGTCACAGGCGTGGATGTGTGGTATGAAGCTTGCTTCCCAACCACATGGTTCTAGGTTCAGTCCCGTTACGTGGTATTTTGGGCAAGTGTCCTCTACTATAGCCTCGCACCAATCAAAGCCTTGTAGGAGGATTTGCTAGACGGAAACTGACGGAAGCCCATCGTTTATATGTTCATGTGTGTCTTTGTGCTTGTGTTTGTCCCCCACCACCGCTTAACAACCGGCATTGGTCTCTTTACGTCCCCGTAAATTAGCTGTTCGGCGCAATAGACCGATAGATTGAGCGCCATGCTTTAAAAAATAACTACTGGATTCGATTCCTTCGAGCAAAACTTCTTCTAGGCAGTGCCCCAGTATGGCCGCAGTCTAATGCCAGAAACAAGTAATAGATAAAAGATATATCTTTATATTTCCCTTTTTCTCTTGGAAACAAAATTGATATCACAAGAAAGAAGGCTATTTTTTAAATGCCTTTCTAGAACTTTCTATATTTCAATTTCCTACAAGGAGATTTATGCACCTAGTTAAGCGTGAAAACTTCTCCAGAAAATTCAATCATAACTTTCGCTATTTTCTCGCTGCAATTGTCTTTCATATTTTCTGATTTTCGTTCACTTACATCATTAAAAGAAAAATGAAGGAAAGAAAAATAGAGAGAAAAAAATAAGCGTCATATTCTTTCGAACAATAATGGTACAATTGAATTCCTGAAATTTTCATGCTTTGCAAACGAGTATAGAAGATGGCCTACAAGCACACTACTTTCAGAGAAATTGAATTCTATTCTGAAGAATTATTCAGAATTTTGCCTCAGAGTGTGTAATAAACTTTAGCATTAACGAAGTTCGTTATCAAATCAGGGAACCATCAACTTTTAACGGGAAATAGGGAAATACAGAAGAGAATTGCAACTTCGATTCTTGCATTACACGCTTCCTTTTCACGAAGATTTTCAATTAATATATGATATACATGAGCGTGTGTGTGTGTGTGTGTGTGTCTGTGTCTGTGTGTGTCTGTGTCTGTGTGTGAACAACTTCTCAACATAAAACAAAAACGTGTCTGTGTTTCTACTTGTGTGTTGTGTTTAAATATATCCGTACATATATATAAATATATACCAGCGATATATATGTATGTATATATATATATATATATATATATTATTGAGCGAAAACACCTAAAGCTCCACGAGGCTCCGGCAGGAGATGGTGACGAACCCTACTGTACTCTTTCACCACAACTTTCTCTCACTCTTACTTCCTGTTTCTGTTGTGCCTGTATTTCAAAGGGTCAGCCTTGTCACACTGTGTCACGCTGAATATTCCCGAGAACTACGTTAAGGGTACACATGTCTGTGGAGTGCTCAGCCACTTGCACGTAAATTTCACGTAAATTTCACGTAAATATTCAGCGTGACACAGTGTGACAAGGCTGACCCTTTGAATTACAGGCACAACAGAAACAGGAAGTAAGAGTGAGAGAAAGTTGTGGTGAAAGAGTACAGCAGGGTTCGCCACCACCCCCTGCCGGAGCCTCGTGGAGCTTTAGGTGTTTTCGCTCAATAAACACACACAACGCCCGGTCTGGGAATCAAAACCGCGATCCTATGACCGCGAGTCCGCTGCCCTAACCACTGGGCCACTGCGCCTCCACTACCTCTATTTGTATAAACTAAGCAACCTACCATCTCTACCCAGAACATCATTCGATCATGCCAAGTCTTTGCACGAAAAATAACTGACACATTGTATGAATATGTATGCGTGTCTATGTATATATGTATGAGAACCTCTGTGTATAAAAGTGCTAGTATGTATGAGTGTATATGTATGTATATGTATATGGTTGCCTGTGTGTATATGAGTTGTCGCATTTAGATCTTATCTAAGCTTTAACAGAAACGTCTTTGTGTAAAAATCAGTCGCCTCTGCCGCCACACCAGTTTGTTGTGAAAGACGTTTTATTGGTTGCGAGGAAATTATGTAAATCACGAAGTTGAAATAAAGAAAGATTTTGAAAATACTCTATTGAATTAGAAGACTGCAAGGAATGAAGAAATGCTATTACAGAACAGCTGTAATCACGTGACACTGTTGGAGGTACTACGCATTTCGATAGCAAAGATTTTTTTTATGAGTAATCCTGATTATAAAGTTTGGTTTCTCACGTTGAGAAACCAAACCTGTTCCACTCTACAAATCATTCGAAAGAATAGTTAAATTAAAGTTCTTTTAACGGAAGCCTTAGACAATTAGAGTTTGATAAATCTGACGGCGTCTCTGCTAGACATTCCTCGCTTAGAAATTTGTGACTGTGTTTGTAAATTAGAGAGCAACAAAACGAAGAATATCAATGGAATAAAAGCAATTAATGACGAATTCTATGAAGAAAGCAAATTGGAATTAAAGAGAGAAATGAACGAAACGAGACCCTAACAATTAAAATCATACAAGTTTCAATAACAACAGGTCTGACGTCATAAAGGCACCTATAGAAATGCTTGGCATCAAAGATATTTGTCCGATCTGTTGACACCGAGACTAATGTGTGTCTCTGTTTAAATGTCCATTCCACGCAGAATCACAGTTTATGGAATCGTTTAAGATGTCAAAATCCGTGCAGAAAAGTTGATGATTCGTATAAATACATTACACTTTTAACGATGATCGTGATACTTAACACCCACTAAATTATGTGTGTATATATATATATATATATATATATATATATATATATATATATATATATATATATATATATATATATATATATATATGTATGTACATATATGTATATATATATATATATATATATATATATATATATATATATATATATATATGTATATATAAATATGTATATATCATACATGTATATATACATATATGCACATATATGTATATATATACACACATGTATATATATATATATATATATATATATATATATATCATACATGTATATATACATACATGCATGCATACATATATCCATACATATATACCCAAATGCATACATACATATGCAGACATATACACATATACATGCATACGTTATTAAATACATATATGGATACATACATATGCACATAAACACACACATACACACACACACATGTATATAGATATAACCTTGTCTTTTGAAGTTAGAGCTGAAAATCTGATTTTCATCCCCCATTCTCTTTTTCTTACTCCCACAACAACTTCTTTCCTACATCCCTTTCCACTCCTGTCACTCTAATGGTTTTCCTATATAAACTACTAACTGAAGTAAGCGAATCATTCTTTGCCTGCAGTTAGTCAGGTATCAAGAAGTGGCACATAATTTTGTTTCTTAGAATGTTTTTTTTATTATATAAGATATTGAATTCGTGTATACTTACCTAAAGAAAATGTTTCTTTTCGTATGATGTAATAACTCTATTCATCAATTAAAAAAAAACCTCGTTTGTAACAGCTGTAGTAAATGAACCAATTTCCATCTGTTGTTAATTGTTTATTATTCACCTTACTCGGAAC
Organism: Octopus bimaculoides; assembly: GCF_046866305.1. Lineage (NCBI taxonomy): Eukaryota > Metazoa > Mollusca > Cephalopoda > Octopoda > Octopodidae > Octopus > Octopus bimaculoides. The sequence goes on along the minus strand of NC_142943.1, from coordinate 41,716,749 downwards.
CTGAAATCAGCCTGAATCTGGAGTCTTTTAGGCGCAGTGTGTGTTCCTAGGTACAGCCTTGAGACTCCTGGTATATTCAGTCGGACGCTTATGATCGTATAGGGATCTGGAATTTAATCCGTTTATACTTCGGTATGTACGTATATGTTCTTCTCTGTGGGGGACGGGCGTCCTGTCTAGGTGGGGAATATATACGCCATGAAACCAGGAAAACGACCCTTGTTTGTGTGTGTGTGTGTGTGTATGTGTGTGTGTGTGTGTGTGTGTGTGTGTGTGTGTGTGTGTGTGTGTATGTGTCTGTGTCTGTGTGTGTCTGTGTGTGTATTTGCTAGGGGCTAACCAAAAGAAACCGGAATTTTGCAATATTATTTTATTCACTTACGTTTTACATGTTTACACTTTTATCGACTTCAAAGTATTCTCCATTTGAATCAATGTTTCGGTCCAAGAGCGTTTTCCACTATTCGAAGCGGTGCTGGAATTCTTGCGAAATGTTGCCTTTTAACGCCTCTATCATTGTTTCCTTCATCTTTTCCACATCTGCAAATTCCGTAGCACCATCTTTCGCCCCAGTGATGACCTTTGAGAAAAAGAAAAAAAAAAGGGTCTGTATCCAACTTCCAACTGTTCTTTCAGTTCATGACAGGCATTCAGTTGTGACTACTTTTGATCGTCTGTGAGCAAGTGAGGCACAAATTTTGTTGCAGCTCTTTTCATTCGCAATTCCTCGCTCAAAATTCGTTGGCAGCAGTTCCAGGACACAACAGTCATATCGAAAAGTTCGTCAATTGTTCGGTGACGGTCCTCCAAGATCAGTTCATGAATTTTCATGATGTCTTCATTCGTTTGGAAGATTGACGGTCGTCCTGAACGAGGTTGGTTTTCAAGCGACAAATGACCACTTTTAAAGCGGGGAAACATATCGTAAATTTGTGTTTTGCTTATTGCGACGTCCTTGTGCGATGTTTGTAGCATGACAAATATTTCGGCCGCCGTTTTCCCCAGCAGAAAACAGAATTTCACGAATGCACGCTGTTCCTTCGTTTCAGCAATCGCAAAAATCGACGAACTAGAGAGAAGCACTACAAAACAAATACACACCACCTGACAATACGACTGCAAGTCCACGACACCGGTCGGCAGACTGATGCCTGAGGATCGCATCAAGTGATTTCTAGCGGTGGAAACCTAAATTACAACAGGTTTGTCCCACAGAGAACCTTTCTGGTTACTTTTGGTTACCTCCTCGTATGTACACACACACACACACACACACACACACACACACACGCACGCACACACGTACACATGTACATATATATATATATATATATATATATATATATATATATATATATATATATATATATATATATATATATATATATATATATATGTATGTATGTATGTATAGGATTAAATAAAAAGGAGACAACATGAATACATGCAAACATTCATACATATCAGCAAAAGTGTACAGTAAGACACATGATGGTAAAAAAAATCTGAGAAATGTAAAGTTCCAACAGTAATCCGGGTGGAGTGGTGGTAAGGTGCATAAGGAGAGGTATCAAGGTCAGAAAAGTTAGGAGAGATGAGGGTCCAAGAAAGGAGGAAGTTTGGTCCGTCCGGATTAAACTGGAATGACCACATGAGCGTATATTCTATCTGGTGTAAATGCACAAAAAGCAAAAGATAGAGACTTCATGTTTCTGCTAACGGTTTATGCAACTCGCCTGAACGAGCCGTTTGAGTAAACTCGAAGTATTCTTTCTGAGAGCGAAAACTAAAGGAGCTGAAGCACTCTATAGACACCACAGATTATAGACATAACAGTCAAATATCCTTGAAATAACATCCTACAATTTTAAGAAAAGAAGGACAAACGCGATTACTGTGATTTTCCACAAACAATCACAGAATATAAAATGGAATAGTTACTATTAGAATGACTTTCATTACGAGTTTATTCCATCACTGTCAAGATCGTTGCCAAGCAGATGCTACCGAACTGAAAACGAGTAATTTTCTCATCACTTTACGATGTTGTAATCGTTGATGTCATTTAACCTCATCTCAATCTTGATGAGGTAAACTCGAGATCAAAATCCTCCTGTCTATAAGTGACTTGTTTCCAATGATTATTTATCTAAAATTACTTGCTTAAAGCGTCTCTTCCTTTCTCAAGGAAGCAGGGCGTACTCGGAAGATTTGGTTGCTATGTCTAACAAATCAAATGACTCTGTAGGAGATTTTCTTTTGTTTCGTATTTAACTTTGGTGTTTCCGTTTGGAGATATCTCCCTTAGCTTTTACTTTAGGAATGAAGTGCGTAAATTCTTACGGCTTTCTAAGAGTATTCATAATTATATTTAAACATATACATTGTACATGTGTAAGTACCAGTCATCTGTGTTCCTTTTCTATACCCTTTCTCTATCCCCATGCTTATATCACTTCCTAATTTCATTACTTCTTCTCGCATGGCCATGAGTAGATCTAGTACTAGAGTCAAAGTTCACTATCCTTTCTCATACGTTTCTCCGGCACATAATACTTTACTTTCATCACTGTTCACTGCAAACGTTGCCTTTCCAGTTATGCCTCTAATTTCTCTACCCTCTCCATTTCTTATATACCTCTTATCAACCCTAAAACAGGCCTCTATAAGGCATTTTAGTTGCTTCTGAAGAATGACTCACGTCCGAAACGTTAGATGTTTCATGCCTCACAATTATTTCTATTTTATGAGTGAAGCTTTATGTATCGCCTTGCTCACGAGTATATCATGTGTGTCTTTGTAGTACTGTGTGCACACGCGTGTGTGTTGTATGTATGCATATATGTATGTATGTAAATATACATGTGTGTATGTATGCATATATATATATACATATATACACAGGCATATATATATATATATATATATATATATATATATATATATATATATATATATATACACATGCATTTGTACATATATATAGATGTATATGCATTTATTTATGTTTATATATATACATATGTGATTATATACATATATATATGCATACACACATACACACACACACACACTCACACACAAGTATACGGTATCGCATTCACAATGTAATACACGTAACACACACACACACGCACACACATACACAAATAGTGATATATAATGTATATAACATACCCAAATACACCGTCATATTCACATTCACACACAAAAACACACACATGCTGGTAAGGGTTAAAGAAAAAACTACGAACCGTATTTTTAATTACTGTTGATCGAAAATGAATGGGGTAGAATGTGGGTGGAAGAGGGAAGAGGGGAGAGGGGAATGGAAGAGAAATAAATACAACGGATATGAAAAGGGGTGAGTACGCAGGGGTAATAAGAAACTAGGGGTGGAGAGAAGAGGAGGTGAGTGCATGATATATGTACATCTGCACATATGTATTCATATATATATATATATATATATATATATATATGAGCGTATGAGAGTGTACATATATATGTATGTGTATATATACATATATATGTACATATGAATATATATATATATATATATATATATATATATATATATATATATATATATATATATATATATATATATATATAGATAGATAGATAGATAGATAGATAGATAGATAGATAGATAGATAGATAGATAGATAGATAGATAGATAGATAGATAGATAGATATTCATACCTCCAAACACACACACATATAATGTATGCATGTTTGAATTTATGTGGGTGTTTGTAAGTCTGTATATAACTGTATATATAAATATAC
>NC_142943.1:41702956-41710456 GCF_046866305.1 Octopus bimaculoides | reverse complement strand
TTTCTCTATCACAGGTTTTGTTGGAGCACCTGGAGTCTTGCATGCGTAGCGGTCTCACTACCTGCAGTCTATGGTACCATGCAATTCGTTCTTTTCAGTTATCTAATATTTTCCTGATTATTCTGGTCGTGCCAAGGAGGCAAACCTTTTGTAACAGTTCTACTGAGCACTCTATTCCAATTCCCTTTATATTCCTCTTGATGGCTTCTGATACTGTTCCCAAGGACCCAACAATAATTGACACAGTCTTCAACTTTATCTATAGCCGGACTATTTCGTGCTTAACGGGGTTGTATCTATCTATCTATCTATCTTTTCTCCTTCCTTCTTGACTATTCGTATATATATATATATATATATATATATATATATATATATATATATATATATATATATATATATATATATATATACATATATATATATATATATATATAAACTTACAAACCTCCGCTTACTTCACATTCGCTGAGTCACTACATACCCACTAAAAGTAATGGTGCTGATTAAGAAACAAGTTTATAAGTTTTGAAACAAATTCGTCATTCTCTCTTACCTTTTAGACATTCCTTATATTCCTAGTAAACCTAATTGGGGAAATGAAGAACATTCATTAATCCGCTAATGTTATTACTTTTATTAGACCAAATATCTTCGATTTCTTCTTCGACTTCTTTTCTTCCTTCGTCGTGGTATTTTTGGTTTTCGGTAAATACTGGAACTTTGATAAATAGAATAATCCATGTTAGAGGAAGATTAAGGAAAATCCAAGAATTACAATCTTGGTCTATTTAATTCGAATTTTTATAAGTCTTAGATGTGGGAGTAGGCATAAACACTCGATCTCTAATACAACCATACATTTCTTTCTCTTTCTCGTTCCACCTCTAGCTACACACACACACATACACACACACGCACAAACACAAAAACACACACACATACATATGTACATACATACATACATACAAACATACGTACATATATATAGGCATGTGCATGTGTATGTTTATGCATATGCATACATCTATTATTATCATTACTGTTAGTATTACAATCGTACTATATTATTGTCTTATGACAGACAAACTACCAATCTGGTTTCATACCAAACGTGCAGAACCAACTCCAACAATCTTCAGAAATATTTGAAAGGAAATGTTCAGCGTAGGCTCTTTTTCATTGGATAACTCAACGTGCCACATCAGGTTTACGGTTCCTAAGGCTGTTGGGAAGAAATGAGAAGTGAATTAATGGACAAACAAAATCATTCAGATGAAACCCAAGCAAAACAAATTGAAGTTCATCAGTGTCCCTTAAACTAGGACCAAAATTATCTACTCAGTTTTAAAATCGTCTGGTGATGTACATGCATGTATGAGTACAAGCTTCTATATGCCATATTTGGCTGTTGGATGGAGATAGGCCTATTATTTCTTCATAATGTGGTGGAATACTGAGGGGTAGGAGCCAACTTTTGCATTTATGATGTAGCAGACCAGTTCACTAACCCATATCTGCGCTCATGAGGGCAGAGGCAAAACTCCTCGCTTATAAAATTTTGGTAGGTGCCTGGATGACGGGAGGTCCAGCGAAGCAGAAACTACTCCGCCTGTTGTTGTTAAAGTAAGCCTTTTATTTTTCCAGTATCCTGCAGTTGATGTCGCAATACGCAACATTTTCCTTCAATGTCCATACATGTCTCGTTAGAGTTATGACATTAAGCCTCACATTGATGAGGGCTAGTGGTTATTGAATTAGTTCTAAAGGGAAATTTAGTCGTACCTAAATATTTCTGTATGACCATCACATCAAGGGTTCACTATATTATGAGACTATAATAATAGGAGCGACACCATGATAACGTAGCAAAAACTGTAGATTCGGAATCATGTGGAAAATACGCTCTTGAAAAAGCAAGCCAGTGGTTTCAGCACATATCAGAAGGCGTTGTATAAAATGATTGAGGAGAAGAGCTTGCGGTTACATTTACGATGCAGCTAACCAATTTGCTAATCTATATCTTCGCTCATGAGGGCAGGGGTAGATATCACCGTTTATGGAATTTTGTTAGGCACCTGGATGAAGCAGAAACTACAATACTTCAAAGAAGCAGAAACTACACCACTTACCGTTGTTAAAGTAAACTTTGTACTTTGTTGTGGGTTCAGTCCTTCTTCGTGGCACCTTGGACAAGTGTCTTTCTATTATAGTCTTGAGCCGAGCAAAGCTTTGTGAGTGAATTTGGTAGTCGGAAACTAAAAAAAGCTCGTCGTATGCGTGTGTATGTGTGTGTGTGTGTGGGTGTGTGCGTGTGTGTATGTGTGTGTGTGTGTGTATATGTGTGTATACGTCTGTGTGTATCTTTGTGTATATGTTTGTCCCCCAACACTGGTTGTCAAGCACAGCATCACCTCTTGAGAATAGGTGCTGGTGTGTTTATGTAACTAATCGGTTCAGCAAAAGATGTCAATACAATAAATATTACGTTTAAAAAAAAATAGGAACTAAAAAATTTTCAAAGCGGTGCCCCAGCATGACCGCAGTCTAATGTTGAAATAAGTAAAAATGCTCATGGTCTTGCATGATGTTGGTGGCTTCGATTACAACGGAGAGCTTCTAATGCTCCATGTAGAGGGATAGAACTAGTAGTTACAAATGCCATGTTAAAACAATAAATCGAAGGGAAGAGAATATCAATACATTCTCAGTCCAATCAATGGTGACTGACTGATTTTGGTAAATCACAACAGCAGGACAAAATGGATATCCACAGAGTTTTGATTTTCGCAAACCGTTGCACCGACCATCTGCTATTACAGCCAGAGATTATTTTCAAAATACGCACAAAAGCACAATAGTCACAAACCTGTCAAACCCATTGTACTGGATACAGAAGCACTTCATAACACAATCACAAGATGAAATTTGAGCAAAAGATGATCGTTCGGTTGCTCCACAGATTTCGTATTTGTTCAATTCCTTTCCTGTTGCTTTTAATCCTGGTATAGCGATTTAGTTTCGTATGTTAATTATAAAGATAAAATTTTGCTATAAATTAATGGAACATATAAAAAGCTTATAGCTTTTAGAATTTCCAAAGTTTGGGTTTTTCAGCCAATCAAAAGCCACCATAATACATACGACCGAAACTCTCACATTGGTGTCTGTTTCCATAGTAACAAGTAAAGCTGTAGTCTGACACTTTCAATACCACAAACACCACCACACATTTGGACGTGCGATATCATTTTGTATTATGGTTGGGGGATCTCATTGAGTATACTCCTTCCTCTACTTCATCATCTCTTATGCCTAGTAGATATTATTTCTGAGAAAAAAAAATTGGAGAGGCAGGAATGGTAAAACATTGGATTAATTGATTTGTCCTTTTACGTTCTGAGTTCAAATCCCAGTATGGTCACTTTGTTTTTCTTTATTTGTTGGTAGAAGTACAATGTAGCGCGTAACGAGACCGAACCCGATAGTATGTAGTTTGAAAAGGAACTTTTAAATCACAGAAACATCCCTTGTATCGATTGAAAACTACCATGAGCCACTTGGTAATTAATTTCTATTTCACTCCATTGTCCACTCTGGACAGCTTGACCATATGGTCTTTGTGGTAGAGTTATGATTACAATCAATTTGTGTTTCACAGATAGGAACAGGATCAAGGAGTCAATGTCTTTACTTGAAGATTATATTTCACAGATAAAGAGAGTGTGGTTTTATAACCAGAGGAAAAAGTAATCCCTCCATTTTACCAATTTCAATTTTCTTTCCACTTCATTAAAATTGATAATGTCCCTGGATAAAGCCATAAACATCACTAATTCTCACTTCTGCTCTTTATTCAAAATTTACTCCTTTTATCGCCGGAAAAAGGCTAATATTCCATTGAAATAATATTTCTGATGCTTGTTAATATTTCGTATTTGGAAGACTATTTGAAAATTTGACAAATTTACTCTCATGGGAGTTCCGCCAAATTCTTTAAAATATACCTACTGGTAAATCAAGTTTCTCTGTCTGTTACGCACTAGACTCCATTTTCTTTATTTTTCACATCACTAATTAAAGTGTCTATTTTCAACAAGACGCGTAAACCATGTTTGTAACTCTTAACACATCCTTTAATCCTCTTCCAGACACTATTGATTCCAACGTGGTTTCTCAAACCTGTTTTCTTCTGTTGATAATCACGAGAATTAAGCCTGTGATTATAAACTGACCAAGAGATTAAAATACTTGTCAGATTATATAATCATCCAGTAGATATTTCGACTCTTGTAATCCTCTATTTATCTGTCAAATACAAATTGATTCCAGTTACAGCTATTCACCAAAGGCCGAATGGTCAAACTGAGCAGAAACATACAAATGTTCTACAATAAGAAAAATAAAAAAATATTATCAAACCAACACTAAACAACATACTATGTAATTACAATACAAATGAATATATGTGCGTGAATATAGACATGTATGTATGTATGTATGTATGCATGTATGTATGTTTTGTTAAATATAAAATCTATACATTTATACACGAATATACATCGTCTAAAAATTTTGAGTCTTCTCTATATTTACATGTATAATTCGTATACCTAGCCCAAGCGGTTTTATTTGCTAATTTACATCATTATCTCCACATCTGCTCACCTGGTTACCTCTTATAGCCACTCTTTACCTCGCAGACTTAGTCCTTGGTAAAGATTTCAGAGTACAAGTTCAAATCATTTGAGTGTTATTAAGTGTTTCCTACATTGAGCATTTCTGGATTTCTTCTATTAACTGTATACATTTTACTCGGTTGAGCGCTGCCTATAGATCGCACTAATGGATAAACAATTCTTGGGCACATCTACAAGGAGCATCCCAATTCCACCAATGGATGTCTCCATGAAGCTATTACAACAGAAACCATACGACTTTATAGCACCGTAACTTCTCCCCTTAATTGTCTGTGTCTTTGTACTCTGCGCAAGTTTGCTCTGTTAATATATAAATATCTATAGATTATATGCATGAATATGCATCGTCTCAATATTTTCAGTCTTTGCTTTCTCTCTATTTATATGTATAAATATTTTGTATATCAAGTCCAAGCGTTTTCACTTGTTTATTTGCATCATTATTTATCTATCTATCTATCTATCTATCTATCTATCTATCTATCTATCTATCTATCTATCTATCTAACTATCTCTCTCTTTCTCTCTCTCTCTCTCTCTCTCTCTCTCTCTCTCTCTCTATATATATATATATATATATATATATATATGTATATATATATATATATATATATATATATATATATATATATATATATATATATATATATATATATATATATATATATATATATATATATATATATATATATATACATATATATATATAAATACACACACATATATATATATATATATATATATGAATATATATATATATATATATATATATATATATATATATATATATATATATAACGTCCGTTAACATAAATAAATAAAGGGAGGGAGGGAGGGAGGGAGGGAGGGAGGGAGGGAGGGAGGGAGTTGAATAGTTGAGGACCTCTAAATATCAGACTGGTACAACAGAATTCTTTTGCTCGTAATTTCGAAGGTGGTATATTTGGAAACTGACAGTATATACCAGTTCGGTCATTAATATTCTCTCCATTACCGAAGTTTCGAACAAGCTACTCCACGGTTTTCCATATATAGTATATCCTTCTCTTCGGTGTCCAAGAGTGTAGAGACGCAGGTGTTTCCAGTTATGGACGCTTTTAACAGGAAGTTATTTTACTGGTGTTCTCCGAAGACGACATTCATCGTTAACATATTCACCCTCGAAACTGCCGGAACAAGTTAAGAATGAAGTAGATCATCGAAATTTCTATGAGGTTTTCTTATAATGGTTCTGATATATAAAGAAGAAGCCTGGTGATAACAAGATTCTATGCATTCGGTTCTGCCGTGCAGACAGTGTAATCTCTTAAATGAACAACCGAATTGACACCTGGGACCTCAGTCAATGTGAATATATGTCTCTCTCTCTGTCCCTCTCTCCCTCTCTCACTTTCCTTGCCCTCTCTTTCTCTCCTCTCCTCTCTCTTTCTTCCCCTCTTTCTCTCTTTCCCCTTCTGTGTTTTCATGATGCTCGCTATGACCTAGTAAAGGCACCAGCAAAATTAAAAGAAATAACAGACAAACCTCTCTCAGAATATATACCTTATTGGTTACTAACAAAGAAGGCAGCATTTGATCATATAGACCTAGGTACACTTGTGTTTGAGTTAAAGACAAGACAGTTGCATGTGAAAAATATTTCATCGTAATTCTATTCTTTTACAGCTATTATGGGAATAATAAAAACAACAAAAACAACAAACCAACAATAGACGGTTTACAAGGCCATTCGTTTTGCTAGAAATAGCAAAGAATTCTACCTAAAAACTGTATATATATATATATATATATATATATATATATATATATATATATTCTTTTATTCTTTAATTCTTTTACTTGTTTCAGTCGTTTGACTGCAGCTCTATTGGAGCACCTACTATGATAGGAATTGTTTCTGTTTTTAGATTCCACATTCGAGTTACCTCTATTTCCAGGTCTTTGTATTTTGAAAGTTTCTCCATTTCTTTTAGGGAAACGTTATCATCTGCTGGTATTGATGCATCAATTAGAAAGTATTTTTTTCCTTCATGATCTTTGATAACTATATCTGGTCTATTTGCCTTAATTTCTCTATCTGTGTGTATTGGCATATCCCAGAGTATTATTATTATTATTATTATCATCATCATCATCATCATCATCATCATCATCATTATTATTATTATTATTATTATTATTATTATTATTATTATTATTATTATTATTATTATTATTATTATTATTATTATTATCATTATTATTATTATACACACACACACACACACACACACACATATATATATATATATATATATATATATATATATATAGGTATGTATTATTTATGTGTGCATGTGAGAGTTTTTGTGTTTCTGTTTGTCCCGCACCACTGGTCGACAATCGTTGTTAGTTTGTTTACATCCCCGTAACCTTAGTGGCTCGGCCAAAAGAGACCGAGAGAATAAGTACCAGGCTTTACTGGGGGTCACTTGTTCAACTTAACCTTTTATGTCGGTGTTCCAGCATGGCTACAATCAAATGACTAAGACAAATAAAAGATAAAAGACATTGTAAATTTCACCTGCAAATACGCAGAATGACAACGGAAGTTTTGCTATTATTCAGCAGAAATACAACCACCTCATAACCACCAAATTAATCTATTTCAGACACCTAACTTTTATTTCACGCCTTCGAACTTTATTCATTTACAGCAATAAAAAAAAAGGAAACCAAACCAACAACGGTTAATGGGAATTTATCACAGAAACCTTGGTTTTATGTCATTGTCTGTTCCATCTCACATCATGGTGGAATA
>NC_142943.1:41675456-41697956 GCF_046866305.1 Octopus bimaculoides | reverse complement strand
CATTTATGTGTGCGTGTGAACATGTATATACATATACACATATTCATATATGCATATACACATGTACACACATGTATATTACATACATGTGTCCATGCACGTATATTTGCATGCATGTACATATATATGTATCCATGCATGAGGATGGGTGTGTCTTTCTATTCATGTGTTCATATCTATTATTCAAGATGGACGCTATTTCGTAAACAATTAATGGACGGTGATAATAAACTATTAAACAATTAATAATACTCCGCTAATTAGGAAGCGATGATAACATAATCAAACAAACGACTAATTAATTAGCATTTCTTTATTTTTCTCTTTTTCTGTCAATTCCATATAATTATAATGGATGCCTCTTCTTACTGGCTGTGAAACAATGAAGTGAAGTTTATTTGATTTATAAAACACAGTAGAAGGAATGGACAAACATCGTCCATGACTTCTGTATGACTTCCCAGCGTGGTGAAGTGGAGTTATAAAGTTTAGGCAAACATTTGAGGTAAGATTGAGGTAAGTATTTAGACATAAAATACATAAAACTATGTCTTGTTGCTATCTTCGATTTTAAATAAGTTGGATGTTATTTGGAAGAGGTTTTGCTACAAGTTCTAAAAGCTTGAGTAACCTTGTAAAGGTTGTGTCGTCTGCTTGTGAATGGTGCTGTTGATGTATAGTTTTAACATCCGTCACAAATATGTAAGTAGGGGAGATGACTTTTAGAGGGAGATATTGAAAAGGAAGGATTGGTTGGAGTTTCATGCTGGAGCGGATGAGGGTTCAGGTATATTAAAGATATCAGTTGGAGGAGAGGAAACAAATATATTTTATCGAAGAATTTGAATGGAATTTGTATCCGAATGGAAAATCAATTGAGTAGAATTTGTTATAGGACCGGGTGATGATGATCAGGATATCACCGTGGATAATTTCACCGACCCCAGAAAGACTAAAGAATACATCGCTCCTAGCAAGATTTGAACTCAGATAATTGGCGAATGCATGGCCTTGTGGTTAAGAACTGAAGTCCCACGACATAGGTTCGGTTTCAAGCCTACTACACTGCACCATGGACATTTATCTTCTATTGTAGCCGAAAATCAAACAAAACGTTGTGAGTGGACTTTTGTTGACGGAAACGTAAATTCGTCGCTAATAACTATGACTACCATTACAGTGGTCGACATAATACATCTACCTGTGTAATATCACTACCTGGTCGTTGGGGATCATTGGGTGTTCCTGGTTGTTTTAGTGAATTGGCTGTTAGGACTAAAACATATGGTCCTTCAATGTCTTTAGTGGAATCCCCTCTTTGATAAACACTGAGGCCAGGAGCCCAATCTGAGAATAACCTCATCTCATCTCTTCCTTCTCACCGGTCGAGGAAGCCCTGAAAGTCATCATTAATTTCTCCAATGACAAAACCATAAAATATTGTTTTGAAAATTACTGTTGATATGCAATAATAACGATCCAACAGATCAGGTAATGATTACTTTGATAATATCAATAAACGTAGCTCTTTTGTAGGGACACTAAACTTTACGCAGACGTTCTGGTTAACCTTGCCGCTTATTATCAAAGATGTCTTTCTTAACGATGTGCATCCATAGCAAACTGAGTAATAGATAGTAGATTAAAACCCGTTGAATGCAAGAAAGGACGAATCTCTCCGCAAGACACATAGATAGATAGAGCCATTAATCAGGTATTGTAACAAAAGAGAAATCAATATTTTCCTTGTTAAAACCATATTTTTTTTATAATCTTCAACATCGTTCTTGAGTTGATGTTTGTATTTTTAAGTTGTCGCTCAACCAACAGGTTTATTGATAATAGTTATCTTATTAATGACTGACAACCATAAAAACTCTGCAGCAGATAATAATAATAATAATAATAATAATAATAATAATAATAATAATAATAATAACAACAATAACAACAACAGTAATAGTAATAATAATAATAAATAATAATAAAAACAACAACAACAATAACAATAATAATAATAATGTTGATGATGTTGATGATGTTGATGATGATGATGATGATGATGATGACGACGACGACGACGATGAAGTTTCCTCTTGTGGTAGTTTCTTATTTTAACTAAACTTTTAATCTGACAAGACTTGTCATGTTAATTTTCTCATCAGGCTTAAAACAACTCCCCGCTAACCACACACTCTCCTCCTTCTTCCCAACCTGCCACATATCACCTCAAACTTCCATCACCCCACGACTCCACCAAAACCAATAACACAGCCGCCACCACCACCACCACCGCCACCACCACGGCTAACGTGATCTACGTCCATTTATAACCGCTTCCATCATCCGACTTACATAACTTTCTATCTGAGCTACCTGGCACCACTAACTCCAACACCGTCATCCTTATCATCATCATCCTCATCATCATCATCATCTTCATCATCATCATAATCATCATCATCATCATCATAATCATCATCATGGCAAAATTTTACATGTAAACAATATTTTTTGGTCTTTTATTTCTCATATTTCTAAAATAACGGTTTCTAGCGATAATGATAAATAGCCACCACCACCGATGACTGAATGGTTAGGGCAAATACGTAGGCAGACCGATAGACAGACAGACAGACGGACGGACAGACAGACAGTCAGGCAGGCAGACAGACAGGCTGACAGATAGATAGATAGATAGATAGATAGATAGATAGATAGATAGATATATAGATAGATATCTTGTTATTATAGCCACACAGGGCTAAATACAGAAAATGGACAAATTACAAAGTAGAGCTTTTCTTGGGGGGGGGGGATAATTTGGATCAAAAGGGATCGCGGGAAGAAAAAAAAAAGAAAAAAAACGTGGGGGGGGGGCGATCAATAGGGATCGTGTATCACAGTCGATGTAAAAAACGGGGAACAGATTAGGTTTATCCGTGGAGAGAAAAGCCTACGGAAAAGACCACGGTCACCTCAGGCTTTTTTAACCTGATGGACATTGTTAACGTATAGATAGTGAATAATCATAATTTCTTATTCTTGCATTGCGTTCACCACATTAGTCATCTGAGTTCTAAGATGCTTCTATCTGATATTACGCAGCTTCCTTAGCATCATGAATAAAGTTTACGAAAGCTGGGTGATGATTTTTCTGAATTCATCAGAGAAGTAGAATGATGTATTTATCCTTGAATTCAAAATTAATAAACTCCCTCGATTCCATAGCTGAGATCTTTATCAGTCACCAATACAATGATTGTAGAGGACAAGTCGGTTCCATGGTTAGGATTCTATCGGTCACTGATACAATTTGGGTTTTAGAACCTCCGCTCCATTGTATGGGTGTTATATTTCTGTTATGGAGTGAACTCACACCCCTGCATGTGACTGTCAGGAGACTGGACGAGTCTTCTAAACAGATGAGCCAGTAGACAGTTGGGGGTCGAACTGTGAGAGCGTTAGTCTCGTTATTGACTGTGTTGGGGTATTGGATTGTTATTGTACGAACGGGTATAATAAGATAACCAGCTCTCTTATTGTTATACGGTTATATTTGGCATTGTGATATATTGTTACACACCCACATGCGCGCGCGCGCATCATATATCGTCACTGACGATATAACAATTTCCATTCTGTTACCTCAATGCATTAGAGTAAGGGTTCTCAAGCATCTTTTGCCTCTGCTCCCTCTTGATTCCTATTTTACTCGGGTAGAGTCTCATAACCTTTGGTGTTTAAAAAAGTCCTGATATATTTTTATAATTAAATATTTTGAGGAACTGTATTAGAAAACTGTTAAACCATTTCGTGTATTACATTTCGTGTATAATCATTTTAAGGTACATAAATTTTAACAAGCAACTTTTCTGTGGACTCCCAAGGGTCTTATGGACCCAGGCTGAGAAGCACTGCAGAAGGGTCTTTTAATCACGTGCAATGCTTCAAGCAACATTAACTCTTCTCTTTACTAATACTGTGTAACATTTTTTCTTTTATCTTTTTTTCTTTTTTTTTTTTTGTCTTTGGTTAGTAAGTGTGATTTCCCTATTTGCCGATTTAGAAATCAAAGGAAGTAATTACTCTTCCCTTCAAACTTTGCCTTGGTAACCTTGGTAACCATCAATGTTTGAAATTGACCTATTTTCCATTACATTTCAGACAGATTCAGCGTTGAGTTGCTGAAGCAGAAATATCGTTATAGCAAATAATCTGCTCAATACCACAGATTTGCTTTTAAAATCTGACCTTAACTACTTGAGCATGTCCCTTAGTGGCTGATAATACGTGTATCTCTGATCATGATCAGGAATAGTGGGGTGGCGAGCATCATAGCCATGTGCTGAGAAGGATTCTTTGGAGTTTCAATTAAATGTAACAAAAGCAAAGTTTGAAGGAAATGTTAACCATCTTTCATACTTTCTAGAGGTAAACAAATTGGAAATTACACTCGCTACCCAAGGACAAAAATCGTGATACACAGTGCAAACGATAGATTGTCACTTATGCATATCCGGAAGTTTCTTCATGCTTCTACCAAAATAGATGAATGACCAGGAAAAATCATCTCAGTAGCGATAAGTTTCTCTCTACACCACAGTAACACAGTATAATAACAGTTCTCTCCCTTAATTACACTCTCATTTCTCTCTCACATAACAGATGAAAGGAATCGTAACGTTGCGTTCGAGTTGGTGGCTCTCTACACACTGGAAAATTTGCTGTTAGAGATACACGTCCAGTATTATGCAAAGAAAATCCTTTTATACACAAGATAAACCTACCCTCGTAAACACACGCTATAAGAAAAATATGTTCACAAACACTTATCTCTTCTTACAAGCACACACACCTTCATAGAAGCGATTTTCTCTCACACAGACACAATCACGTCCAATTATTGTTTAAGAAATTTCTTCACAGACCGTTTTCGGTGAATATATTTGAACTCTGGCAACATTTGAAAATGGCATCCATATTAAATCTTCCATATTCTGAAGATGAATCGTATTTGACTTCACACAGTTTTCTCCGTTTATTGTCGTCGTCGTCGTCGTTGTTGTTGTTGTTTTCTTTTATCAAGAATTATTTTTACCAAGCGTTTTCTTTGCACATTGACTTGCTAAAACATGAAGAATTCCATCAGCATTTGCAAACGTATTCAGGTAAACTTTAACTTGAAGCGGCAAATTAATGTTTAGAATATTCCAAGTTGAAATTTGGTATTAAATTTGTATTTCCAAACCAGTTGTGGTAGAATTACTGTTTGCATTATGTTATCTACAAGATAGAACTACTGTTTGGCTTATTTTATCTACAAGATCTATTTTCTGTCTTATTGAACGAAAATGCAGGAAAATTATATACCACAACTATTTGTTTTCATATACACGAAGTAACCTTCTATTTTCCTTTCAGGGGAAACAAAGGGAACTACATAGTTATTCTTTCGGATATTTTTCCTGGAATTATTAGTTTCCTCGTTATTCGCATCGAAGAATCTTTCCATATCTTCAAAATAAGGTTGCAGAGGTGGAATTCCCACTTAGCCATTATGGCCTCAGGTTAGAAGTTTATTCCTGAATTTCAAAGAATCACAACGAAAACAGCAACTATCCATTTCTCTGACGCTCTATAATTCAATTTACATTTCTTCATTCTAATGTTTTATCAAAGAGGCACCAAATCATCCATGACAATATTCTCTTCCCTGACAATTTCTCAATTAAAACAACTGTTATTTTCTCGCCGTTCCATTCGATTCCTTCCTACAATCATTTCTCACATTCTGACCATTATTCGTCTATCAAGTTATTTCATCACACTTAATCCCCCACCCCCACACACCTTCAGTCTTCTCCCTTATAATCACGCTGTTCATCGTCCATGTTTTCTTTCTCCATATTTGCTGGTCTTCCCCTTCAATATCATAGATATCCTGTCTTTTCCAGCTCAATCACGTTGGCTCTCGTGATCCGTTCGTTTATCTTCAACATTCTCTTATTTCCTGCTTTCTAGTTCTTCGCTTGTTTTGTTTTGTTATATTTCTGTGATGCGTCAAGTTTTTGATTTCGTTCCATGGTGAAGGCTGTTTTAATATAAAGGGAGAATATAATTTGTAATGAAACAATGTGTCGAAATGAATGTAAAAGTGTTTTCTATTTTGTCATAAGTGAGGCACAAGTTGTAATGTTGTCCTAAACAATGAAATTCCGATAAAAAAGGTCGATGATGATAGTAAAATAATGAACAATAAATAGAGAGGTGGGTAGAGGTATAATATTCAATTTGGGAATATGTTCAATCATTGTGAAGTTGAGCTAAAAGAATGCGTAGATGAGACATTAATACACACCACACGCAATTCGATTCGCATGTAATCGGGATTTTGTGGCGATTATGCCTTTCTTCATGATAGGTTGAAACAATTAGTCTCATTTAGATCCATTTACTTCTTTTATTTAAAAACATTAACTTCTACTTTTCACCCAGAAAAACATTTTGTTTTCATATCAATCGGCGCTATCTTTGAAGTGTAATATAACAAACACCACAATAAACTTAATAATAGGGTATGCGTGAACTCTCTGAGCCTTGGTTGGCAATCAGCCTATTGATGGTGTCACGATAAAAATGCTGGTGATTGTACAACCTTGCGAATGCTATCGCAAAATGAGTGATATCAAATTTAAATAAAAATCATAACTGCGTTATCGAAACCGGAACTGTTATCAAGGAAGTTGTCGTGCTCGGCAAGCAAGGTGTGTCTGATCAAGGTCCAGCAGATCGTCATCAAGCCTTTGATCCGGACCAGAATCAAAGTGAAAAGTGCAAAGGGGAGAAAATGAAATGGGAAAAAGAGGTGAACAAGATTGTGACTGAAAAAAGTGAGCCAATTAAAAGAGATTTCACACGAGATGAATGAAGAGAATATGGGATGAAAAAGGATTTTTGAAGCTTCCACCCAACGATTGATAGATCAGGCAAAGGCAATTTAGGATTGAATTGCAGGATTAGAAGTTGAAGAAATTTAAAGAAGAATAAAAAATGAACAGGAAGGGAGTGAAACAACAGTGGTAGAAAGAGATAGTGATAAAGAAAATGAAAATTTTTTAAATCACTATGTGCCTGAGATTGCTGATGAAGTAAATAGTGAAGATGAACAAGTTGGACAAGTGACTGTAAATGTTTCACAAGAGTTGAAAGATGAAGAGAAGAGGATTCTTGAAATGCTGCGAGGTAAAATGTGTGGTGTAAACAATGAAGTGTCACCAAATGTAAGGCATATGGACAGAGGAAAAGTAAAGAGAGCCACAGGCAAAGTAAATGGCATTCTGCGTTTAGTTAAAACAGAGAACATTAGCGGAAGAAATCAAGAAATCATAACTGCTGCTAATGTTGTAACTGACATAATAGGATAAAAGCAGAAAACTGTTGAAGGAAAGACGGAGAATGAAAAGAAAGACGCTGACGGGAGGGAAATAATGCAAATGAAACTAGAAAAGACACGGAAAGAATTGGGGCAACTGAATAGGATAATGAAAAGAGAGCTGAAAGAATGAAATAGTAATCAGAAAATTGAATGGACAGTACGGGTAAGAAGAAAGGAGCAAGCAAATAAGAGGTGACGGCGTTAAAAGCCAAATTGAAATGATATGGTGCTAGATGCAAAGATTTTGAACCGAATACATTGTTTCAATCAAGTAGAAAGCGTCTTTTAAAGGATACAGTGGGAAACAACATTAGGAAGTGGTTCTTGATGCGAAAGTAAGAACTTTGGAACAGTCCAGTGAGACATAAGGAAAGTGCAGAGTGGCTAACATAGGTGGAGAACAACTTGCAAATATACCAAGACAAAAGGATGTCAGAAATGATCTGCATTTAGTGAGACTGAAGTTTAAAAAATAGCAAATTAAAAAGGACCTGGCCCGGATGAAGTACAAGGTTAATGGCTGAAGAAAGGATTGCAGCACACCTGGATGAATATCTGCAGCAGGGACACATCCCTACCTGGATAACAAGTGGACGAATGTTGGTTATGTCCCAAGGAACTCTTGAATGGTAAATTGATATCAAATTTTCGATCTATAACTTGTTTACCCCTTATGTGGAAGCTCATGTCCGGTGTTTTGGCAAAAATTATATAATCATTTGGAAAGTAGCAATCTATTTCTAGTAGAACAAACAAAAAGCATTCAGGAAGCAAAGTAAGGTGACTAAAGACCAGTCATTAGTTGATAAAAATATTAGAAATTGTAGACGCAGACTGACAGGATTGAATGTAGTTTAGTTGGATTAAACAAAAGTATACGGTATGGTACCGTACAGTTAAGTAAAACAATGAGCATCTTTGAAGTGGAATAAAATAGGGAGAAAATGGATAATTAAAGTATAAAACATTGAAATACTGAACTGATTGAAAGAAAACAAAGATTTGAGAAAGTAGTATATTTAAAGCTTGCCTCCATTAATATTTTTATTGGCCATGATACCGCTAAGTTTGATGTTACGAGAATTTAAAGTAGCTTATGATTTGAATAAAGGATATGGTCAGATGAACTCTCCTTTTTATGAATAATATAAATTTTTATACGATAAACGAGAGGCAGCTTGAAAGTCTTGTACATGCTGTTCGCATTTTCTCAAATGATGTAGGTATGGAATTTGGGATTGAAAAATGTGCTATATTGATAATGAAACGAGAAAGATTAGAAGGAAGCCAGGAAATAGAAATATCAAATGGGCAAACAATAAAAGAAGATAAGAAAGGACAGTGGTATGGGTATTCGGGGATCCTGGAGGCGGATGAAATAAGACATAAAGCGATAAAAGAAATTACCAGTAGAGAGCGTACAAGGAGATTGAGAAAAATATTACAAAGTTGGATTTTTTAAATGTTACAGAAACAACACATGCAAGAGCAGTACTCCTAATCAAATATGAAGTTGGAACTTTAGATTGGACCAAAATCTGGATCATAGATATAGCATGCCCAACTGACAACAAGGTATGTGATAAGGAAGACAGAAAAGTCGATAGATATGACAGGTTAGCTTGGGAGGTTAAGCAGTTGTGGTCGCTGAAAAAAGTGGTAGTAGTAGCAATAATTGTCGGAGCCCTGGGACCAGTGAGTAAAAATCTTGAGAAGTACATGGAACACTTAGGGACTGCAATGAAGGTGGAGCACTTACAGAAAGAAAGCAGCACTGATTGGAACCGCTCGAATACTCCGGAAGGTGCTCGAAAAATAAGGGATGTTACATTAGTTCACTTATAGTGAACAGCTGGCAATGTAGTACATCTCTAGCGTTAGAAGCTGTGCAAAGGCAATAAATAATAATAATAATAATAATAATAATAATAATAATAATAATAATAATAATAATAATAATAATAATAATGATAATAATAATAATAATAATAATAATAATAACAACAACAACAGTGCCGTGATGCGAGTGCCAGGCAGTGGCTCTCATGGTTTCTGATCTTAATTGATTGGAAGTGTTATCATGTACGTTGTTTTGTTTTAGTGTAAAAGATGAGCCACAGAAAATATTCTGCCCAATACCACAGATGTACTTGTCATTTGTATGACCTTAACCAGTTGAGCAAGTCTCTTAGTGCATCTCTGATCACAAACAGAGGTGGTGGTGGTGGAACGTCATACCCGTGTGTTGAGAGAAATTCTTTGGAATTTGAATAATTCGCTCCTGGAAACATAGGTGTTTCATTCAACATCCTTAAACAACCCTCATTCGGGGACCTTTGAATGGGATGAGCTACTCGACCAGAAGAAAATTCTAACTGGGTCCCACCTGCAAGGTCATGCACTGTCTATCTTGATATAAGATCACCATGTTGCGCACATATGGTTATGATGCATGTGTTTGGTGTACCCTCATCAGACGGATGGTCATGATGGGTATAATGAGCTTCGTATATTTGTGCCCCAGTGCCACTTTAATGGTATGTGCTGCTCTCTCACTTAATAATAATAATAATAATAATAATAATAATAATAATAATAATAATAATAATAATAACTTCATTTATTTGCTGCAAGGGTCAAAGATAAGGAGGACAATACAAAGACAGACATAAAGTGTTGGAGTTTACATATAATGAAATGATAAAACAAAACGGAAAGAAAGAAATTAAGTATTCACGGTATACACTGAAAAAGAAGGGACATATGCATAGCATACAAAGGTTTCAAAAAGAAAAATGTGGCGGGGAGGATGATGGAGATGTGGCCCTCCTGATACAGGAAGACCTCTAGGGATAATTGAGGAACTCCACTGTCCGAGATTTCCGTGAAACCCCAGGAGCAAGTGCCCTCTCCAACTCACAGGTCTGCACTCTTGCCATTTTCACAACTTTCAGTTACCTGTTAATAAACTCACTCGAGGACAGCACATAGCTCTCCACTCTCAATTTCATTTTCAAGTGAAACTTGAGAGCTCTACCAAAGAAGAATATACCTGTCCTCATGCCTTATATCATGCTTTATATCATCAGCGACAGAAAGATATTCGAAAATCAACAGACGAGATCAATTCAGTTGTTATAGAGCAAAGGTGTGTTGAGTGGAGATTTTGGAATGGAATTTATTGTACGAAAACGAGAGGAGGGACATTTTAACAACATAAACCTATCGGAAGAAGGGAATTAGAACCCGATAACAATTGATATATGAATCTATGAATACTGGAAGTCGATGATGCTAAGGATAAGGAAATGAAACAAAAGTAGAAACAATGCATTTCAGGAATTTAATGTTTTTATTGAAGTCACAACAACAATAAAACTTACAGTAACTTATTTCAATAACAAATTTCGAAGTTAATTAACAATGGTCTCGTGTTAATTGACGATTTAAATTGTTATTTGGGTAAAGAATGACGAATGAATTTCGACTTTGAAATAAGGAGGAATCAGTCAAACTTTCTTGTGATCTTGCTCTAAACATGAAACAAAAATATAAAAAGTGTTTTTATTATATAAAGAGATTATTTGTTGTAAAAATCTATCTTAAACCGGAGTCTTCAGGCATCTTGGCGTAAATTTCCTCTTTCTATTTACTAAATCATATCGTTAGAGTCAAACGAATGGTATTCTCTCATTAAAGAAATAGAGAACAAACAACACAACAAAGAATTTACAAAACCAATTCTATCGCCTTGCAGTGTACAGGTGATTGTAATTAGAGGAACGGCATCATAAAAGACAAATGGCGGGTGATTATAGTCGAGCGATAATTCGCTTCACACATTCGAAGGTGTTGCGACAGCCGAAACTTTGACCAAACTATAAATGATTTAGCGAATTAAGAACATTTTAGCATTCTAAATGTGCAGAATGTTTACTACAAAGACGAGTTCGATTCCAAACATACACCGTGTATATCCACGTTTTGAAGCGTACAGTAAAACGTATCAATTGACTTGATTCGTTTCGATGTCATGAATAAGGTTATTTAGATGCAGTGTAGCACGGAACGCTGGAAAAAATAGTCCCTTAAGGATACGTGTGCATGTGTAGAAGAAGTAAGGATCCGTAGAATAAATAATCAGGAACTGGATAGGAAATATCTCAGATTCTGCTGCTAATGAAATTGGTTTCGTGTTTAATTAAAACTATAATCCTGATCACGACAGGCTAATTATTAAAAGTTCTTAAAATAGACATCCTTGGGAAGAATTTAATTTTTAGATTTACATAATACGCACAAACACACATACATACACACATATTTACATATACATAAAGACGCACGCACATATAAAAAGTCGTATTGCACTGGGCAAATTACAATTACTTGTAGCGTGATATATTTAACAAAAGTGCTCAACAAAAGTGCTCAACAAAAGTTCATAGGAATCATGAATTATTTGGGGCTACGACTTGAATTTACACCGTGAAATATTAAACGAAAAAAGGAAACAACTGATACACAATATAAAGGAACTTCGAGTAAGTTTTAACTCGTAGAATTTTTTTGCATATATGCGTGTCTGAATTTGTGCACGTATATAAACATACAATCATACATACATGCATACATGCATACATACATACAAACATACATACATACATACATACATACATACAATGAACTGCCTCAACAAAAACCTGGAAAAATTAGGGTTCTTAAAACCTGAAAGAAAAAGGCTGATTAGAAGACTACAGATTCAAGCCATCAATGGAATTGTAAAGATATGTAAAACTTTCCAAAAATTTAGCACATAAATACATATGCATGCATCTAGACATGAAAATATATGCATAAAAACGCATCCATAAAACAAACATACAAATCTGCGCATACACTAACACCAAATACTGCACACACACACACACACACACACACACACATATGCACAAATACCTAGATGATGTTGATAAAAGTTCCAATGAAGGAACCTTGAATCTATGTTAGAGTCCGGCTCATTCTCTATGGACAAGAAATACAGAAATGAAACTGATTGATAACATACATACATACATACATACATGCATACATGGAATCTTTTGAAAATCTAGAAGTGAAAAGAACACGACAGAGGCGTTAAAAGCATCATTTCGCGGATTTCCAAGACTGCTTCGAACAGTGGAAAATGCGTCTGGACCGATGCATTGCATCAAATGTAGAATACTTTGAAGGCGATAAAAGTGTAAGCATGGAAAACCAAGAGAATGAAATAATATTGAGAAATTCCAGTTTCTTTAGGGTACACACTCGTGTATATATATATATATATATATACATATATATATACATATATATATATAGTGTTCTGTTCAGCAAAAAGTACTCAATGCGGTGAGAGATAAATATTATTCAATAAACGCAGTATATATTTTTTGTGAGCCATTAAATTTCGTGCGATCAAAACAACTCAGACAGCATTTTATAACATGTCTAGTGCCTTCATGCAATCCTCATGCTCTCTCTCTCTCTCTCTCTCTCTCTCTCTCTCTCTCTCTCTCTCTCTTTCACTCCCTCTCTCTCTCTCTCTCTCTCTCTCTCTTTCTCTATCTCTCTCTCTTTCTCTCTTTCGCTCTCTCTCTCCCCATATATATATATATATATATATATATATATATAGTTAAAGAATAAGGCGAAAATGGAGAGGTAATAATTTATAAAATTATCTATTATTAATTTATTAATTATGAAATATGACAATATCTTTGAAATATTATTTATTAACTACCGCTCCTTTCTCTCCTTATTCTTTAAATATATATATGAACCACGGATTATATGGTTACCTTATAGCTGATCTTTCTATAGATTGGTAACTAACCAGTATTTTCATTGGATTTATGATTCCTTAATGTGGTTTATCACCTTCACTTTATATATATATATATATATATATATATATATATCTTATGAAACAGTGCATAAATCACAGGAAGTTATAAATACTAGCTAGTAAATATTTAAGTGTTAGTCTTTATAGCCTTACGTAATCTGAGATCCACCAATTCAAAAATTTATATCAACACAGACACACATGCATCCACGCACACACTCACACATATGCACGCACGCACGCACACACACACACACACACACACACACACACACATATATATATATACATACATATATATATATATATATATATATATATATATATATATATATATAGCATATGTTATTTATTTCAAAGTTTGTATATACATACTTTGTCAGCTGTTACCCGCTGCAGATCATACTTTAGAATTTATTGGTGGGTGATTTCCTTTTAATGAATAATTTATTTACCTCTCTAACTGCTGAGATATAGTAGATTCTGCATAAATGAATACAGATGTTCAAGAAATATATGTTCCCGGCTGCAATGTCTCCAAAAATGAATCGTGGACACCACTAATAATAAAGTCGAAACTTAGGCTGCTCGAGTAACAACTGATTACTCGTTATATTTTGTCACATCGACTCAACCTTATTCTATTCTACGAAGCATATAATATATTAAATGCATAAGTCAAGGTGTATAGAATTTCTGATAACATTTCCAACTGCCCTGCCTTCTTTCAAAGACATTTCATTTATCGCAAACATTACAGAACAATTTTGGAGATTTGAAACTGCAAATTGAAAACGCAGCTCTGTTGTATGTCAATGAAAACATGGAATTTGTATTGGAAACTGGGGTATCACAAAACTGTAGGTTTGTTGCATTAAATCATTCTGTATCGGCTTTAATATTCTACTTGGATAATAGGAACTTCGCTCTCATAACTGATCAAAGATCCTTCGCTTACACGTCTGATCCAAGAAACATTCCAACATCAAAAATGACAGAATCGGGAAATGGCAGCTGTAACTAACTCTCCCTCTCCCGCCTATTTCTCTCTTCTCTCTCCTCCCTCCTCTCTCTTTCCTCGCTCCCCCCTCTCTCTTTTTACTCACATATGCATACATACATAGATATATATACACACACACACGCATATACAGATACACACATATATATGTATATGTATTTATGCATGCATATATTTATATATATACAGAGAGAGAGATAAATACATACATACATACATACACACACTCACACACATACACACACACACACACACATATATATATATATATATATATATATATATATATATATATATATATATATATATATATATATATATATGTCTGTATACTTGTACGGGTGTGTTTTCTTCATGCGTGCAATGATATAATATTCCTTCAGATTTTCTATAGAGGCTTTCTTCAGCTGTTCCTGCTATGACTCGAAGATTTTCTACGATGCCATTCACTTCATTTGTTTGATCAATTCATTATGGATTCCGTCGACCGAGAGAATTCCTACACACTCGTAATCATTGTCTTTGGAAATGTCAGGAATTTATTTCTACGCGAAATATATGTGGTTGCAGACTGAACGAATATCATATATGTGAGATAGTGTGAAGATAGATAGATAGATAGATAGATAGATAGATAGGGAGACAGTCAGTCAGATAGACAACTCATGCAGACTTGAAGGGAATTTTACCTTCTAAAATTTTGAGTTTTAACAGTGGAGGAATATTTCGTAAGAATATCTGGAAGGCAGAATAAGTAGAGAAAAATATATATTCTTTTCTGCTCTAGGCACGAGGCCCGAAATTTGGAGGAAGGTGGGGGGGGCAATCGATTAAATCGATCCCAGTACGCAACTGGTACTTTATTCATCAACCTCGAAAAGTTGAAAGGCAAAGTCGACCTCGGCGGAATTCTATGTTTAGCCTTACAAGGGGCTAAACATAGAAGGGACAAACAAGGACAGACAAAGGGATTAAGTCGATTGCATCTACCCCAGTGTGTAACTGGTACTCAATTTATTGACTCCGAAAGAATAAATGGCAAAGTCGACTTCGGGAGGAATTGAACTCAGAACGTAACAGCAGACGAAATACCGCTAAGCATTTTACCCAGCGTGGTAACGTTTCTGCCAGCTCGCTACCTTGTGAAAAATATATATTGCGTCATTTATATACGTTCTGAGTTCAAATCCGGTTGACGTCAACTTTTCGGCTTATCCTTCCGGGTTCGATAAAACTAAACCGTCTAGACTGAAATGTCAATTAAGAAGGATCTTTTCCTAATAATATTCAATCATAAGAATGTATTATAATCTTTTAAACATCGAATGGTTAGGAGGGTACATATATTCGTGTAAAACACGAATCAAAGGGGTTAATAGGCAAAAAAGTGTTGAGAAACACTGGTCTATACGTCTGAGTTCAAATTCCGCCGAGGTCGACTTTGTTCTTCATCCTTTCGGGGTCGATAAATCAAGTACCAGTTGAGCACTGGGGCTGATATAATCGACTTACTCCATCTCCTGAACATGCTGGCCTTGTGCCAAAAATCGAAACCATTATTATTTTTGGTGGTCTCTGGTGAAGAAGGTTTTAATCTTGTGCCGCAAATAAGAACCCTTCAGGTACCGCATTGAGTCCTGCTCTTCTCAACTAGCGTTGGAATGTTACTTTGTCTATTTCTCCTTATTCAAGTATCTGCCATGCAAGGACTTTTCTTACCATCGTTTTATCATGGCATTTTATAGTTCCAGTTTTACCTAACATTTATAGCTGCTTTGCAGTTTTTGTTGTTTCTCCTTTTCCTTTAGAGCCATCAGTTCTTATAACCTCTGCTTTGTATTTTTCGGTTTCCTCGAAGACAGAGAACAGTTTTTTTTTATATATATATATTTGGTTCATGTTTTGTAGTTATATGCGTCAATTTTCCTTGATTCTGAACTTAAGATATTTCGGTAATATTATAGTTTTCTAATTGTATATCTCTACCGCTTTCAATTATTATTATTATTATTATTTTATGTTTGACTTTTGTTTTGCATTTGTACAAGTTGGATCCAAGTCTCACCCAGAGACCCCAAGAGACAACAAGTTATTATTATTATTATTATTATTATTATTATTATTATTATTATTATTATTATTATTATTATTTTCGACATTATCCCTATCTTTATCATTAATATTATTATGAATAACAACAGCAAAAACAACAACGACAATATTTCTTAGTTATTGTACGATGTGAGATATTTCAGATAATGTAATATCAGTATGACAACTGTTGAAGGCGAAACAGAAATATCACAGATATATGAGATTAATAAAAAGATATAAGTTTCACGATATCTGCTAAGTTATATCAACGAGATATCATTTATATTATAACTGAGGTATATTAACGTAATATTATTTATATTATATTATATTATAGCTGAGTCATATCGATGTAAAACTATTTATAATATACACATGTCGGACTGTTTCTGTAGAGGAGAGAATAAATGGTATTTTATTATTATATTTGTTTCCAAAGAATATTAATTCCTACAAAAGCATAAGATCACAAGATCTAGAGGGTGCGTAATGGGTGGAACTGGATTCCCACAACCATAATATTCAAATGGTATTTATTTCGTTCCGAAATATGGTATTCTAAATCGGGTTCCCAGTAAGTCTAAAGAAAGGATTATTTTTGTTTTTAAATTTGCTGGGCTAGGGCTTGAAGGAAGGGACGGGGGTCATGGCATTCGTAGGGTCCGTTACACCTGTGAGATTGATAAAATTAGTATTCATCTTGAGCAAGACGGCGAGCTGGCAGAATCGTTAACATGCCGGGCGAAATGCTTAGCTGCATTTCGTCCGTCTTCTAATTCTGAGTTCAAATTCCGTCCAGGTCGGCTTTGCTTTTCATCCTTTCGGGGTTGATAAGATAAAAACTAGTCGAACATTGGGGTCGATGTAATCGATTTATACCCTTTCCCGAAATTTCTGCCCTTGTGTCAGAGTTTGAAGTCGATATCCATGTTGAGCCTTTGTATGTCAAGGCTTGTGGTGGTGGGGGGTTGGAGACATCATGGGTAAGGACAGAAGCGACAAGTGAGTCGGAAGTGCCTCTGGGAAGGTGATATGAGTCCATCTATCTCCAAGGAGCAAAATCCAGTAGTGATAGGAAAGGCAGAGAGGACACAGTAGGACTGAGCTAGAGGCTAGATTGCGTCCGTGAATGACTGTATGTCAATCAGTTGGGAGGCTATATCCCGGTCTAAGACATCTAAGTGTGCAGCAACAGCAACAATACTAGAAGCGTTAGCAACAGCAGCGACAGTAGCAACAGCTGCTGCAGTAGCAGTAGCAGCACCGTCCTAGATGTGAGAATGGTATTGTAGAATATCGATAAATGTTAACGTTTGAAGAATTTAGTTTCCTTGAAGAGGGGAGCCAGTCCTTAGGATAAATTCCTAGCACTCACCGCCATTTGAAGTCACCACGCTTAACTTATCGGATGCATCTGATTTGCCCCACAATCGTTATTCATTTATTACAATAATGGATCTTGTTGCTCTCCAAACCTGTGTGTATACACAGGGTACCCCAGAAAGATTTAGCCATGTTTAAACTCTTCCTGAAGAATATCGGTTCACGTAATATTATATTATCTACATTTTACATAAAAATCTGCGTATGTCTTTTGTTCATGTGTCTATTGCTTCGTTCGTCTATAACAGGTCTGTAAACAAACATGGCATCGAAAGCAAAGCGTGACTAGATTGTCGCTTTGAAAACAGCTGGAGTGAGCATCAAGACAGTTGAACGTGTGCCGTAAGACAATGTTCAATACCTGGAAACGATATATAGAGTTCGCTACTAACTTTAGCTAGCCAATTACTGGTAGGAAACAATCAGTTCGTACCAAATAAGTTGTTGAAGCTGTGAAGATGCGAACGAATTGTACTCCCAGCAGGGGTGCAAGAAATTCTTGATATTTCGAAATCGTCAACGCAAGAAGATTTAAAACTAACAGCATGTAAGAACCAATGCTGGCAATTAATTTCAGCAGCTTTCAAGAAGAAACGGCTCTACAGGGGTAAAACACTGTCAGATGAGATGAAGCATACTGCTAACAAAGTGTTGATATGGTCTGATGAGAAGACCTTGACCGTGGAATCAGATACCAACAAACAGAATGACCAGTTTTATGCTTGAAGGTAGTAGGAATCATTTACGCTGCCAGAAGCCAGCTTCACTCACGGTGTGGGCCGCAGTTGCATCTGATGTGTCTAAGTCTCCCTTGATCTTCATCGACGCTGGCGTCAAAGTCAACAGTGATGTTTATGTGGAAATCTTGGATGAGAAAGCGTTACTCTGAGTCACAGAAACCTTTGCTGACTGCTACATCCTCACTCCGGCCCAGACATCCAATTTGACACAGAGGTAGTGCAAAGAGCATTTCAGTGACTTTTGGGACAAGAGGATATGGTCTCCCTTAAGTCCGTACATTGATCGAATGGACTTTGGCATCTGGTCTGTCTTAGAGAGTAATGTTTCTGCTCACTCTTATTCAAATGTGTCAGATCTGAAGAAAGTCCTTCTGACGTCATGAGTCAAGTTTGATGAAGAGATAGTACGAAGCTCATGCAACGCAGTGACCACACGTTTGCAGGCTATAATCAAGGCGGAAGGTGGTCATTTTGAAATATAATTACTGCAATAGATTGACAATTTACATTAGAACGTGTCTGTCAAATTCCATTATCCTACCTTAAGTTTATTTTGAATAATTAAGAGACATTAATGGGTAAATCTTTCTGGGACACCCTGTATATATACACATACATTCATACAAACACACACGCGCGCGCGCGCGCACACAAACACAAACGCACACACACACACGCACGCGTATACTCGAGCACGCACACATATACACACACACACATGCACACACGTAGACACATATATTTCTAATGTGGGCACAAAGCCAGAAGTTTATGACAAGGGAGTTAATCAATTTCGTCGACTCGAGTGCTCAGCTGGTACTTACTTCGTCGACCTCAAAAAGATGAAAGGCAAAGTTGACATCAGGGTGAATGTAACTCAGCGTGTATAGCCAGAAGAAATACTGCTAAACCACTCTATCCAGCGTGCTAACAATTCTATGTCTTAGAAGGGTGCGTGTATGAGTTTGTGTGTGCGAATGGTAGCTTCTCCATACGATGCATTGGTCTCGAAAATTTGAATTAAAATCTTCCTTCAATTTTGTTATTGGTCACTACTTATCAACGGTAACAGCATGTGTGCGCACATTTACGTGCATGTGCGTTTATCTACGCAAGTGTCCCTGAGTGTGTGTGTGTGTGTGTGTGTGTGAATATTATCGTGTATATGTGTGCGATTGTATCAGTTTCTTGTGAGTCTGTGTGTACATTATGTATATTTGTATAGGTATATATATATATATATATATATATATATATATATATATATATATATATATATATATATATATATATATACATATATATATATATATGTGTGTGTGTGTGTGCGCGCGTGTGTGTGTGTGTATGTATATTTATCTGTATATATATATATATACATACATACATATATATACATATATATATGTGTGTGTGTGTGTGTGTGTGTGTGTGTGTGTGTGTGTGTGTGTGTGTGTGTGTGTATGTATGCATGTATGTATATTTATCTGTATATATATATTTATGCAATTATGAACATATAGCTATACACACACACACACACACACACATACACACACACACGCACACACATACACATCTACATAATATCGTTCGAAGCATCCTACTGCTCGGCACGTATGGCAAATGTGTTCTACCATTGCTTCGGGTCGATCAAAGACTTTTCGAATGAAACTTGGTAAACAGAAACTCTAGGAACACGTGGTCTTTTACCGCTTTGTTCGTTGCTCCGTTTTGTCCACCTTCCAAGAGAAACATTGTTGTCATGTATACATTCAGAGTCATGCAGAGCAGGTCTCCAGTTTGGACATAATTTCCCTTTCCACTCCTGACATTTTCGGAGAGGGACATTCACAAACACAATTAATATGTGAATTACGCTCGCGGCTGCGACACAACAATTTAATCCAAAACAAAGTCAGTTCAATTCCAGTGTTATCGTACTATTCCATCATTAAGCAGTTAAGGTGAGTCTGGTGGGATCGAGATTACCTACAGCACGAAATACATTTGCCTGCCGACTGCATCTTTTCCCTCGCTGATGAATGTGCAGTTGGACGTAAGCATAGATTTAATTGTCTGAATATAAATATTTATATCATTACTTTATATACTTTTGTAATCTTTTATACATTTAAAATTTTTTTTTTTTATTTGTTTCAGTATTTAGACTATAGCTATGCTGAGGCACCATCCTGAAGGGTTTTACTTGAACAAATTGACGCCAGTACTTATTTCTTTAAGCCTGGTACTTACTCTATCTGTCTCTTGTGCCGAACCGCTAAGTTACGGGAACATCAACAAAACAGGCTGTAGTGGAGCACAAGCATAAATACAAAAATTGATACACACATAAATACATACACAGATACACAACGTATGTATGTATATGTACACACACACACACACACGCACACACACACACACATACACACACACACACACACACACACACACACACATATATATATATATATATATATATGTATGTATATAAAATTAATATAAACTCCAGTTTGCAATGTTTCACTGAAAAGAAGAATTATAAATGACATTAAAGGTGACTGGGGTGTTAGGAGACACCTACATTACCAGAAATAAGAGCTAAACTGCTCTAATGCTGTAGTTAACGCACATGAATGGAAACATATACACCAACAAGGACCATAATCGTCCGAAAAATGCCGATCGAGTATATATATAAGCAGAATTAGCAGTTATGATAACCAACTAAGGGATAAAATATCCATATATACTATCGGAATCAGTTACCCGTGTTATCTCTGGGCATGGGTATGCAGGCAAACTATGCTCTTAGAGTACAAGTAACAACAGAATAAACAAAAGTTTATCAGGAATCAAATATAAATAATCGGAAAATGGAGAAAACTTCAGATCAATGCACAAATCCATCGGACCATATCTGTAGCTTATTATTTAATATACAAAACATGACATAACATTTATGTGACATAATGATTCTTACGGCCGTTTCCGCTTCCGATGCCAGTCAGTGCCAACTGCGAAAGTAATATTCATCATCTATTGAAACGGTTTTAACTTTTGCCCTTGGTTCAAATATAATTGACCAATTGTAGAGATGGATGGACTTCGGTCTATCCCATTGCGGACAACAGGAGGTGTTCTCTGTAATATTTCTGTAAGTTCACTATCATAAGAAATCTACAGTATTGTTTTGGATAAATATCAGTTAGCAAGATCTACTTTAACATAGGTACTGCCCCTTTATAAACATGTTAATAATTTTCTTGTATTATTGGTTTGAAAACTTCTTTTCACAACTTTTAAAACGTCTTGGTTCCCACTTTATATGGAAATAACCCAGAAAATGTTTTCCCAAGACCACTGCTAGATCACTCTTTTCCCTACATTTGCCACTCTTTTGTTTGTTGATTTGAAGTTTTCTCCATTTTCTGATTATACACACACACACACACACACACACACACACACACACACACACATATATATATATATATATATATATATATATATATATATATATATATATATACTCTTTTACTCTTTTACTTGTTTCAGTCATTTGACTGCGGCCATGCTGGAGCACCACCTTTAGTCGAGCAAATCGACCCCAGGACTTAATCTTTGGAAGCCTAGTACTTATTCTTTCGGTCTCTTTTGCCGAACCGCTAAGTTACGGGGACCTAAACACACCACCATCGGTTGTCAAGCGATGTTGGAAGGACAAACACAGACACACAAACACACACACACATATATATATATATATACATATATACGAAGGGCTTCTTTCAGTTTCCGTCTACCAAATCCACTCACAAGGCTTTGGTCGACCCGAGGCCATAGTGGAAGACACTTGCCCAAGGTGCCACGCAGTGGGAATGAACCCGAAACCATGTGGTTGGTAAGTAAGCTACTTACCACACAG
>NC_142943.1:41667956-41670456 GCF_046866305.1 Octopus bimaculoides | reverse complement strand
GTAGGTAGGTAGGTAGGTAGGAAGGAAGGTAAATAGGTATAGGTAGGTAGGTAGGTAGGTAGGTAGGTAGGTAGGTAGGTAAGTAGGTAGGTAGGTAGGTAGGTAGGTAGGTAGGTAGGTAGGTAGGAAGGAAGGTAAATAGGTATAGGTAGGTAGGTAGGTAGGTAGGTAGGTAGGTAGGTAAGTAGGTAGGTAGGTAGGTAGGTAGGTAGGTAGGAAGGAAGGTAAATAGGTATAGGTAGGTAGGTAGGTAGGTAGGTAGGTAGGTAGGTAGGTAGGTAAGTAGGTAGGTAGGTAGGTAGGTAGGTAGGTAGGTAGGTAGGAAGGAAGGTAAATAGGTATAGGTAGGTAGGTAGGTAGGTAGGTAGGTAGGTAGGTAGGTAAGTAGGTAGGTAGGTAGGTAGGTAGGTAGGTAGGTAGGTAAGTAGGTAGGTAGGTAGGTAGGTAGGTAGGTAGGAAGGAAGGTAAATAGGTATAGGTAGGTAGGTAGGTAGGTAGGTAAAAAGTTGATTGGTAAGTTGGTAAGTACGTACAGAGTCAGGTACGTAGTTAGGTAGGAAGATATTGAGGTAGATTGGCAGTTTTGTTGTTAGGCATGCTTCTATATTTTATAGTAATTCAACATAAGGAGTTTTGAAGGCATAAAATGTCTTCAGGCTTGGTCTGACAAAACCTGAACCATCAAGAGATCGCCATAAAAGTGTCCTAAACATTGGATAATTAAAGTTGTAAGACTCACAGATCAGTAGCACAGTGACCCGTAAGCAGAGAGAGAGGAGGTGGGGAAGATGAATGGTCAAAAGAGATTAATGTTGTAGAATGACGTTTAAGTTCCATTCTACTGAGAAATGTCAAATAAAAGCAACAAGTATAAAATCTATAGTAAAACGAGATAGATAGTTTGTCCTTTGTCATTTAAAACTATCCTGGCAGTATAACAAAGCAAACCATAGTTCTTAGAAAAGATGTGTCTCTGGAATTGTATAAGGTAAATTATTCTGAAGAATAAATCAAAAATCGATGCAAGCTTTAAAAAAGAACAACCTCTGAATTTGGCAATGATTGCCATTTATGGAAGTACTGTATTTATTCAGATTTATGTAGTGTTTCATTTGAGTGTTTTAAACAATTCTTCGCGACTAGGGATTTTTAGATTTAGAGATGTAACATTAAAGGCATTCAGATATCGTTGCTCTCCATATTTCTTTCGTTGCCGATGAAAAACGCTCAAAATATTGCGTTGTAAATCTTTCAGAGTTTAGATAACTATTTCACCACTGGAGTAAATATTTAAAAACTGTTAAATTACAACATACATCAGGTGTCCATAAATTACTTTTAAAATTGAGGTATCGTCATTTTCATTAAAAGTCGGGGATAAAAATAAAAACCTTTAACAACAAACGAAAGTGATTTAAATATTGATTTCAACTTTCGGCACAAGGCCAGCCAGCTCGTTGGAGGGGTAAGTCGTTTACATCGATCCCCAGTGTTCAACTGGTACTTATTTTCTCGATACCGAAAATTTGAAAGACAAAGTAGACCTCGTCAGAATTTGAGTTGAGAATATGAAAATGGGTGAAAT
The DNA here is from genome assembly GCF_046866305.1 of Octopus bimaculoides. Taxonomy (NCBI): domain Eukaryota; kingdom Metazoa; phylum Mollusca; class Cephalopoda; order Octopoda; family Octopodidae; genus Octopus; species Octopus bimaculoides. Next base: position 41,668,871 of record NC_142943.1, on the reverse strand, counting down.
GGCGCTGAGCATTTGCTTGGCACGGTAGCGATTCTGCTAGCTCATCGCCTTAATAATAATAATAATAACAATAATAATAATAATAATAATAATAATAATAATAATAATAATAATAATAATAGTAATATCAATCATTTATATTATAAGCACAAGGCCTGAAATTCGACTCCAATATTTCACTGGTACTTAATTTATTGATACTCCGAAAGGATAAAAGGCAAAGTCAAATTCGGCGGAGTTTGAACTCAGAACGTAGCGACGGGCGAAATGCTTAGCGACATTTTGCCCTTTGTTACGTTCTGAGTTCAAATTCCGCCGAGGTCGACTCTGCCTTTCATCCTTTCGGGGTCGATTAAATAAGTACCAGTTACGCACTGGGGTCGATGTAATCAACTTAATTCTTTTGTCCTTGTTTGTCCCTTTTATGCTTAGCTTCCTGTGTGCAATAGATAAATAAAATAATAATAATAATAATAATTAATTCTTCTACTATAGGCACAAGGCCTGAAATTGTTGAGGAGGAGGCTAGTCGATTACATCGACCCCAGTGTTTCATTGGCACTTAATTTATCGACCCTGAAAGGATGAAAGGCAAAGTCAACTTCGGCGGAATTTGAACGCAGAACATAGTGACAGATAAAATACAGCCAAGCATTTCGCCCGGCCTGCTAACGATTCTGCCAGCTCGAATAATACTACTACTAATAATAATAATAACAACAACAACAATCGTAATAATAATAATAATTTCATATATATATGTGTGTGTGTGTGTGTGTGTGTGTGTGTGTGTGTGTGTAGAAGGTTGAAAAGGAACACGTGAGTTGATATATATGGAAAAAAAATGTCAAGATAAAAAATGCTAAAATAATTTTATTAAAAACATTTCAGTACCGGTTTCAGTCATTGAGACTT
>NC_142943.1:41657956-41662956 GCF_046866305.1 Octopus bimaculoides | reverse complement strand
GAGTAAACTACAAAGTATTCGGTACTGTATACCGTTAAACCTGCTAGTTTCTGTGGTAAAAAATAGTTTCTTCCTGTGTATATGCTTATGTACATCTTATTAAATTAGTTGTGCGTATGTAAGGTGTATGTATATGTTCACAAATAGATAGAGGACATAGAAGTATGAAGAAGAGACAGATCGTTTGGGCAGGTGAAGAGAAGGTGGAGATGGATAAGTGACATTATAGCGAAATGAAGCGAAGGTGGTGGAGAAGAGAAACAGACACTGTTAACGGAGTATGAGGAAGAGGAGAGAGGGAAAGGCCAAGTGAAGAGATATATTTAGGAAACAGGCCAGTATATCGTATCAAAAAATGGTAAAAGCAGACGATATATCATGTGACAGGATAAGAGAAAAAACAATGTTACTTTATTTGTCTCTTACATATGTTTTTTATGGTCTGTTATAGTTGTAATGTCAAGTTGATGCTACACATATATACATACATTATATACATATATACATACATATATTCGTGCGTATATATATATATATATATATATATATATATATATATATATATATATATATATACATATATATATATATATACATATACATATATAGATACATATATATTTATGGATATATATATGTGTGTGTGTGCTATGTATGTACGCATTGAAGAAATTTAAACTAGATATTGAAAAAAGAAAATTGTATTGGTTCGCCGTTGTCGTTGTTGTTGTTGTTATTGACTGGGGGAGGTGGTGTGGCTACTAAACACACATACATATATATTCACATAATTATATATGTACATATACTTATATACACATATGTAAATGTGTATATATGTATAATATCCTTCTCATTATTTCTGTCTCTCCGTCGTTCGGTCTATTTCTCTCTTTCTATTTTATGTGTGTCTGTACGTATGAGTATGAAAGCAGAAATGCATTTGTCTGTATATACGTATGTGTATATGTATAAGTTTATATGTGTGTATACACACACACACACACACACACACATATATATATATATATATATAACTATATATATATATATATACATATATATATACACGCATACATAAATCTATGAACATACATATATATGCATGTATGTGTGTATATATTTATATATTTCCACGTGCACGCACACACATGCGTCTGTGCGCGTGTGTTTATGTGTTTTATTTGGTTTATTTATCCAGCTTGGACAGTCAAGAAGTGTTAAACAGGATGAAATGCCATTTTATATAGCTGTTGTATCTGGGGAGGCTATTGATCACTTTGATATGAATGCAATCTATAACAGAAAGAATATTATCATTGAGTCTTTAGGGTTTATGGCACAGCCAGTTTCTTTCTTTGGGGCTATTTTTTATTCTGTTCTTTCTTTTTCTTATTTCTTTTCAAAGAATCGAAAAATACAAAGAATTATAGATTTTCATCAGTAAGTGGAAAACAAAACAAATCCAGATTGGTTCTTGTAGAATTTTAGTGGAATCAAATTCCAGCTTGAAATTGTTTTGGAATTGAATTCTTCAGTGATGAAGTGGGTTGTCTTATCAATAGTGACAGCATCTCATAAATATGGATTTATTCTTTTATTTATTCTGCGAGAAGGAGAAAGAAAATTCAATCAATTGCGGTAGTCGACCCACTTATATTACTGCTACTTGAATTAATTTAACAAATGAAATATCTGTGAAGCGTGAACTATTGCGGAACACTTTTATGAAGTCATTGTATTTGGAGAAAAAAAATATCAGTCTACTGGAGTTCCAGCAGGAGCTGTTTCATGAAAATTGTCTCAAGAACTAACACACCTTAAACACACCTAAAAACAACCAGGACATATACAATGTGTAGCGTATTCCTAGATAGACTTTCCCTTATTCCATGAAATTCAGATGAGTCCAAGATATCTGAGCAACACCTTTAATTATAGGTTTGTCTATTCCATCGTGATTGACAGGGGGTTAAACAACCATAACGTCTAAACGCAATTCCGACTGAAATAACTGTAATAGATGCTTTAAAAAAATATTGTACAGCTGCCAGAATGTTGATGTGCGAATTCTATAGACATAATGTCTCACAAATATTGGCTTTTTTTTTAATATTTACCAATGCACCAGACGTTAGATTCATGGAATATGCAAAAAATATATAAAATACTAATAGTTTTCTCAAAAGAATTAATCACAAAAAATTTGTATGGGTTACTAAGAAGAGAAATGGCAACACCAATAACCTTCCGCAGAACCTTTACGACTGGTGCCAGAGAAATGGGTGACGGCAGATATCACAACCTATGCTTTCCAGAAGAAGAAAACAGCGTCTCTTATCTTCATGTTGAAGAACGAGTGTGTGTATTTATAAGAGGATGGTCTTCCACTAAAGAAGCCACCAGATAACCTAGGTGGTGAACTCAAACCTGAGTAACGGATTTGATCTACCCATCTAGGAGATTATACTATAGGCATCTTTGAAGCAAATGGTAATATTTAACTTGGGTAGTGGGCTAGAAGTACCAACCAGGGTACTAGGCCCATCGGCAGACTTTGGTGCCTGGGAGTGCTTCAGAATATCGGAATATTCTGGGTAGGAACTAATTTGTAATAATAGCTTCAAATTTTGGCACAGGGCCAGCAATTTCGGGAGAAGAGTACGTCAATTACATGGACCCCAATGTTTAGCTGGTATTTATTTTATCGACCCCGAAAGGATGAAAGGCAAAGCCAACCCCGGCAGTATTTGAACCCAGAACGTAAACACAGATGAAATGCTGCTAAGCATTTTTCCCGGCGTGCTAACTATTCTGCCAGCTCACCGCCTTAATAATTTGTAATAGGTATGGTGGAGTCACTAAAGTGGAATAAATCTGAGGGTTCACCATTGAACAGTAAGAGGGCAATGCTGTCCAGTACGCTCTCTTAGCAACAAGTCTGTAGGGGACTGTAGTAAAAACGCCCATGAATCAGGGAGTGACGTTAAACCTGGTCGATAAAGTAAATCTCTTCCCAAAGTGACATCAGTTTCATTTCGGACTAGAAATTGAAATGAGAACACAGCCGACCTTTATTTTAAAATCCTGCCTGTCAGAAGCAGCAGAAGAGAAGTAGCAGAACGCCAGGTAGAATGGCTTGCGTTATATGTTTCTGCCCTCTCATTTCAAGTCTGGATATGGTCAGCATTGACCTTTATTGTTTTGGAAAAAATAAATATCTCTCTCTTAATCCCTTTTGCCCCCTGTGGAGCATAGAGCCTCAACAGTCATTTTCCACTTTTTGCGGTCGTTGGCGTGTTTCTTGGCTGCTTCCCAAGTCAGGCCGGTGGTCCTGAGCTCGTCGAAAATGCTCCACTTCCATGTCTCGCTTCCTTTTCCCCTGCGGGTTCCAGTCAAGTGCTTGTCATGTCATTTGAGGGTTCTTTCCACAGTATATGTCCGATCCATCTCCATTTCCTTCATCTAATCTGAACATGTATGGGCTCCTGGTTGGCCCTTTCCCACAGGTCGGTGTTTGGCACTCTGTCGAACTACTTCAGATGGAGGAACTGCCGGAGACATTTGTTGATGAAGGTCTGGATTTTCTTGTAGTTGCTCTCCATGTTTCAGAGCCATACAAAAGAAACAGATTTTACGTTTGAGCTAAATAAGCGGAGTTTAGTTCGATTTGAGATGGCAGTGGACTTCTATACTGGCCGAAGAATAGCGAAGGCTTGCCAAGCCTTCTTGCTTCTTGCAGTGATGTCCTCGTCTGACCCATCTGATTTGCTGATCTTGCTGCCAAGATAGACAAACTCACTAACGTCCTCCACAGGTGCCCCCTCGATTATGATTGGCTATTCCTGCTTGTTGTTGATACGCAGCACTTTTATCGTTTCCTGGCTGACCCTCAAGCCCACTCGCCGTGAAGTTTCTCTCAAGTGGTCTACCTTATCTTGTATGTCTTGCAGGCGACGTGACAGTAGCGCGAGATCATCTGCGTAGTCCAAGACCTCCAGCTTGTTCATCAGTGTCCACTGAATACCTTTCCCGAAGGTAGTGTAGGCCGTCCTGGTGACCTAGTCCAGCACGATGAGAAACAGGAGCGGTGACAGCAAACAGCCCTGTCTAACTCTCGTGTTGACCCTGAATTCCTCCGACAATCTCCCAGCATGGATGACCTGGCAAGAAAACTCTTCGTAGAGTATTGGCGTCGATATTTCTTTCTTCACATACACTCTCTTTATATATATATATATATATATATATAGTTGACATTTACGGAAAAACAAAAGACGAAGACAGGTGTATGAACAACAAGCAGGTGTATTAGTTCAGGGAAATGAAAAAGTCTTCTACGTTTCGAGCCTACGCTCTTCAGCAGAAAGGAATAAGAGAAAATAAACAGAGAGAATAAAAAAAAGAAAGCTTCTGGATTTAGCAGTCAAGCATCTACATTTGTCACTGTCTCTCTCCTCTCTTTCTTTCTCCTCCCTTTCTCTCTCCTCTCTTTCTCTCTCTTCTTTATCTATCTATCTATCTATCTTTTTCTCAGAATGGGCTACAGGCAGCAAAATGGCGTCTTGTAAAGGACACCCAAAGAAAAATCTCGTTTTTGTATGTTGTTGCAATAAGCGTTTATGATAAAAAAACGATTGTACTTGCCAATGTCTCTTGGCAACGTTATTCAACTTAATGACGTAAGAAAGGTCTTGCTTTTCTCGTGAGTTTACATTTCAAGACAGAAACATCAATATGGAGAAGGCGTCGAGCTGGCAGAGTGGTTAGCACGCCGGGCGAAATGCTTAGCAGTATTTCGTCTGCCGTTACGTTCTGAGTTCAAATTCCGCCGAGGTTGACTTTGCTTTTCATCCTTTCGGGGTCGATTAAATAAGTATCGATTGAGCACTGGAGTCGTTGCAATCAATTTGCACCCGAGCTTGTTGGTCTTGTGCCAAAATTTGAAATCAATATTGTTTAAATTCTAACTGTGTAAAAATGGAATTGTTTTGAGACAT